>NC_142745.1:18840000-19007500 GCF_051943395.1 Hippocampus bargibanti
ATTCCCTCTCTCGTTCGCTCAGATCCTCTTCATCCCTCCGCCTGTGTGTGCCCCTCCCTGCGGTCTCTGCACAATGGGGGACAGAGCCTTCAGCTGCTCTGCCCCCAAACTTTGGAACTCACTTCCTCCCAACATTCGTAACATGGATTCTCTTCCCACCATCAAGTCCCATCTCAAAACCCACCTATTTAAAATTGCATCTTCTGTGTAGCTCTATCTCTTGTTACTATTCATAATTGTATTTTATTTATTTTATTCTATTTGTAATTGTATTTTATTTATTATAGTATCTATGCTTGTCTGTGACTGTAACGTGTCCTTGAGAGCTTTGAAAGGCGCTTAAAATAAAATGTATTATAATAATTAATTATTATTATATAGTATTATATATAATTATTAATATTATTTTGTCAGCCGTTAGCTTAAAAAACACACACCATTACCTGCATGAATGGAGCGGATGATGTTGTTCTCGGCCTCGACAAAAGATACAAGGGCCATCATTACCCCATGGTGCTGGACAGAGCCTCCTCCGTTCCATAGCGGGTATAAATGGGCTTTCCTGCCTCGCTCAGAACAAACACGTGCTTTTTGTGACTCCTCCAAGCCTCGCTGGACACATCCTCCTCTTTGCTACTGTGGTCCGGTGGTGGAATGTTGCGTTGATCCACTATTTTCTCTTCCGCTAGCACTCCGACATCCTCGGCGCACTCTCGAGATCTGAACACCTCAGCCTCCTTGCGGGCCTCTTCGGCCTCCGCGGTCAGATCCTCGAAGGACTGCGCATGGACAAACATGGCGCTTTTTTGACCTGCACCTGTGAAAAACCAGACTCGTGTTCATTGATAGTGCGATGGGTACGAAATTTGATGAAGCATGAACAATAGGCAGAAGACAAGAAAAATGAAACGACAAAGCACAAAAATCAACATTTTGGAGTGGGCAAGGGCACCTTTTGTTTTTTAAACAAATACTTAAAGGACAACCGACACCTTCAGACAAGTTGCGTCCATAATTTGTAAAATCACTTCAAATGACTTCTACTGAGCGCATTTTACAAAGATTCCACCGCATATAGCTATATTTTACGTTTTAAGACTCGCGCTGAATATTCAGGAAGTCTTTTTTTTTAGTTGATGTTGATCCCGTACGTGACGTCAAATTTGGAACGCCCCTGACCGAGAAAGCGACACACAATGCATTTTGGGCACTTTTTTTCATCTGAAAACACTGTGTTGATCGCGAAATTAGAAGGAAAACCCCATAAATAACGCAAGGGTGAATCGTTGTGTGTCGCAGACAATTGCGGTAACACGCATAAAGAAGGTGCAAGTTTACACAAATTCCCAGCAGACAAATCAGCCCATTTCCAACGGAGCTTGTGCGCCATCTTGTGCATTTTCTGGTACGCTACATTGGAGTCCAGGCGGCTCGAATTGATACGGAAGGACTCCTTTATTCTATTGCGAACATTTATGCTTTCCACTTCAGAACTATTTGAATCATATTCATTACTGGATCAGTAACAAGAAAGCATCTTCTCTGAATCTGAACTCTCTGAAGCCATTGTTTTGATACTGGAGCAAGGCATTTTGTGGAGGAGTATCCTGGTGTGACAAGAGGGCGGCATTTTCTGAATATTCCCAGTTCCGAGCTCATTTTGTGGCAGTTTTGGGACACTTTAAGTCATTTTTATTGGTGTTTTTCATTTGACTAAAATTATCAGCCTGCGTGTTTTGGGTATTTCAGATGCTATAAAACATTTTTCTGATGTCAGTTAGGAAACAAAAAAATTGTGTTGGTTGTCCTTAAAGAGGTCATCCGTTTTCTGTGTTGGACCAAAAAAAAGGCTAAGTTGGTATGTGTGTGGCCTTTTTGTGTTTGGGCTTTTTGTCGTAGTAGAAGAATTAGTCGTGCAATTCATGCCATCACTTTCACACTAAAGGGCAGTTAATAAGTGACAATGTCATTCTGTATGCATGTTTTGTCACACAGCACAATGGGTACTTTCACCCTCCACCCCCTGAGGACTTGTCAAAATAGGAAAAGCGCTGGTGGAAACTTGAATGCTAACATTAACCGACGACCACTATGTTCCATTGATAGCCCCCATAAAGTCGGTTCAAGACTGAGCATGCATAATAGTGGGAATCAGGACGAACACAACTAAACGGGTCTCTTCCCATTTCCTGCGACAAAGGGACGAATACCTTTAGAACTTTTATTTCCATTATTATAATGTTCATCTTACAAACTTTCAATGGTTGAGTCAGTATGAGAAACCAAAGCTAAGAATAGATCTTATGTAACTGCATTTAGCGTGTGGAACAAGGTTGTTTTCTCAAAAGCAAAAATGAAAAGCCTTCACGATAAAAGGTACAACCTGTCCTCCTACCCAAGCAGTCTCAAAAATACGTGTATATGGATCACGTTTCTTTTGGTCATTCATGAAGACCAAAATGTCGGATGAAATTGACTTGTGGCTGAATTTTGGACAGCCTCACCTGGTTCTGTTCCCTCCACCAGGCCAGGTGTGGGACTGTCAGCCCTCTCGATGCAAAGGTGGTGTGCAGGTGCCAATGTGCCATTCTCCCACGGCACAGACGGTCTTTGGCGTTCTTCATCCATCACTGTTACGGTGAGCTCCCACAGACACCTTGGAGGAAGTACACACAAAAATTTAGACAAACCCAATTCCAAAGACATCGGAACGTGTTTACTCATTCGCTGCCATTCACGAATTTATTCAGGAATTTAAAATCTGCCAGAGAACACCATTCCCTTGCTTTATTTTTGCGAGAGGGTGAAGATCGATCAAGTCACTGTCTATCTTGTGTGTGAATATCAGAACTGTAGGTAATGCATTTCCCTCCCACGAGGGGGAAAAGCCGTTGCATATCGCTAAAAAAATGCAGCCTTCAATCGCCCCGTGAAGAACACAGAGGAGCGGCGTTCATGGCGAAGCGCGTTCGTTACGATTATTATAAGCAGTCTACACTGACACAATATTGTACTGGCAGCATAGCTGCAGCACTAAGTGAGTGTGATCTGTCGAGTGACTTTGAGCTGGATCCAGATTTCTCCGATGAGTGGCAGCCGTGATACTTTACCCGATCTGCGACGGACCAGCAGAAGCAGGCCGGACCACTCACCCCGAAGTCCAGGGGCGCATTCACACGTGTTAGTTTTATTTTGTTTGTCAGGTGAATTCCTCCTGTAGTAATCTGTTATAGTCACAATGTTCAAATGATGAAAGAAGGGAATGTTTGTGTAGTCCTAAAATTCGATATTGTGTGGCTCCTGCAATTTGAGTGAAAATAACGAAAAACCCCTGGCACTAGAGTGGACAAATTTGTGCACGTCTGGCAGTGAATGAGTTCAGCATAGATAAAAGTAAAATACAATAGGTTGCAAATCATGTTCACCATTCATTGAATTGAATACACTAGAAAGATGAGTGACATATTTCATGTGTCAACTCGAACGTGACGGCTGACACACGATCCAAAACAACCGGGGTGGTCCTGACACAAACACACGTTCTAAAGTCGTCGTTGTTGTTCTTGTTGTTGTTGTTTACACTCGGAAGGGGTCAAACAGAACTAATTAGGCAGACACTACAGACTTGACAACTGACTTTCGATCAGATCATCGAACGTATGTCTTAAATTTGCATGGCTTTTTAGTTGCCTTTTTAAGCCATTAACAAACCGCTACCTTTCATTTCCAGAACCGTCGGCTGCTACGCACAGAATTTCTTCAGTTATCGCAGTGAACTTGCTAGCTGAGGGAAATCGTCTTCTTCCTGCTTGCCGATCGTAGACATAATTTGGTATAGCGCGAATGAGGAAGTGGGTATTGTGGGAAATGGAGTTCACTTCAGTGTGAGACCAGAGAAGAACCGACTGTGAAGTGTTCTCGAAATATATTTATAAGGAAACAAAATGTAGTTAAAATTTCTAATGAAATATACTATAAATGTCAAATGAATCGTCTTCTTCCTGCTTGTCAAACGTAGAAAGAATTTTGCCTCGCGCGAATACGGAAGTGGCAATAGTGGAATGTGGGAAATAAAGTTCACATCAGTATGAGACCAAAGAAGAACCGACTGCGAATGTTCCCAATACGTACTCATAGAGAAAAAAAAATAGTTTATATTGATAATGAAAAATACCATCAATATTATCTGTGTAATGCAGCAAATAAAAACACGAATATTTATGTAAAGGGTTAAGGAAAGGGGCTTTGAACGCACCATCATGGGCGGTCCAAGTTATGTATTTGAACGTTTGGCGGCTCGCGACCAGGAGAGTCGAAAGTCGCCGTAACACACTCCTTTTTTATCGAGACCATACACAAATATACTCACAAATAAATTTAACATAAGAGGGATGTATTGTTTCCAACGGACAATGCAGTAACCCAAGGCCCCGCTTTGGTAAGTATAACGGTGACTGATGAAGCAACCGTTGAGGCTAATCGTCGGTGTTGGCTAACAACAGAGTGGCTCACGTTTTAACCAGTTCATGCCATGTCATTCACAAGCAAGTTTGTGAAATGTGCGTGTACGTGTGTTCCTGCCTTCACAACAGGGTGACTTTCCTGGGATTAAGATGCCTATTCGCGCTTTTTGCATCATTTGCTGCGATCTATTCGATCACTCCAAGGATGTCGCTGCTATCAACTGCGGACACACTTTCCACAGTGACTGGTAACGTCAACCTATTGAACTACAATTGAGTACTTTCATTACTTTCCATTGTATTGTTTGCTTTATTTCCCCTGGCCCACTAGCCTCCTTCAATGGTTTAAAACAGCGCCGACAAAAACATGCCCCCAGTGTCGGAAGCAGGTCATTTTGCCATCACGTATCAGCACATCACTTTCTCGCCCTTGTTGACCTTGCCTTACAGAACGTTGTCCTTTGTGTGTAGGCCAACACTCGGCACATCATCCACAAGCTCTTCTTTGACATTGGCTCCGAAGAAGCGCGTCCACCGGATCCAGAAAGCTTGGAGGTACTTCAAGATTACACTTGAAGATGTGTACTAAACCAATGAGTTTATTATATAGCAACTGTGTGGTTTATCTCTTAGAATGAGCTTCATAGGCTAAGGGCCCTCTTAAGCATGAAAGGTAAACTTTTTTTTGTGTAACTATTATTTCAGTTCCACAACGATTCCAAATTAATGAAAAAGACGTTTGATGTTTTTTCTAGAAAGAGACTGCCGGAGCAAACAGAAAACCGTGGATGATTTGAAGGACTCCGTGGAAGTGCAGAGGAGAGACTTGGACAGCATGCGAAAAGAGATTTTCGAGAAGGACCTGCTGTGTTCTGCTCTCAAGGTATGCAATCTGTTCATCGTCATGGAAATTTACGATCATATTATTATTATTTTCCCGATTTTGTCCCACAGTGTACACATTTTGCATTTAATATTATCTCACAGAAACAAATGACTTATCTGGAGGCTCAACATGATGATGCTCAGGCTGCCAAGGACGAGGCCCGGAAGCTGAGGACCAAAATCAAAACCTTTGAAAAGTAACTGCCCCCAAAGTCGACTCACATAAATGTGGCTGCTTTCATTATGAATGCCACAGTAATTGTTCTGCTTCCTCCTTTGGAGCACCAAAAATCTGTTCTTACACTGCTCGTGCGTCTCCAGCATGGGCGTTTTGTTACAGGGTCAACGAGCTGAAGTAGAGTCCATGATCACGGACATGGGTGTGAGTCAGAATGCTGTGGAGCAGCTCTCAATCTACTGTATCTCACTCAAAAAGTATGTATGACGAAGAGACTTTGATCATTTTCAGGCTATACTACTATAGCTTTGCCTCCATTATAATTCATAAATCTCCGCCTCTCATCTATTTAAATGTGCATTTGAAGTTACACATCTGATGTGCACAGATGATGACGTATTGACATATTTTCCAAATACTACAGTCAAATGTCGGTTTTCAACCATAATCGGTTCCAGAAACCTGTTCGAAAACCGATTTGGTCGAAAACTGAAACATTTCCCATTATAATTAATTTCTGCTTTTTATTGATATCTTCTTTTCCTTTTGGCTTTTCCCTTGAAGGGGTCGCCACAGTGAATCAGTGTCCTCCATCTTCAGAGGTTTGATTCGCATGTTTGTTTTGGCCAAGCTTTTACGTCGTTTATATCTCGATTGAAAAATACAAACACGCCTGCTCACAATGGATTGCTACATGAGGATAATCGTCGATTACAATGAGACGCAACAGGAAGAAGTGACGTCTGCTTCCAAACTCTCGAACTCATTTCCACCCAACATCCGAATTATTGACTCTCTTCCCACTTTCAAATCCCACCTAAAAACACATCTGTTTAAAATTGCATTATGGTTTTATTGCTCTGGTGTTTATTGTTCTTTTAATTGTAAAGTGTCCTTGGGTGCTGTGAAAGGCGCTTATAAATTAAATGTATTATTGGATTGGATTGGATATGTCTTTATTAGTCTCACAGTGGAGAAATTATTATTTTAATTATTATTATTATTATTATTGTTGTTGTTATTGTTATTATTAGGAAGCGGAAGGGAGTCGAGTGGTGCATTCAGGTGCACACTTTAGTCGATATATCATTTTCGGTTACAAACCAGCGAATCAAGACTTTTGAAAACCGAGGTTTGACTGTATTTGAAATTGCTCTTCACATTTGGAAGATGTCTGATTCTGTCCTAAAGTTTTCCAGTTGGCTCATGTTTGACCTGTGCCATGCGAGAGTTTAAAAAAACATCTGAATTGTCACTTAAATCTGAAGGAATTCTCCACGGATAGGACGTCAGTCATCGTCCACACATTTAAAGCATTGCCTGCATTGTTTTTTTTTTTCTTGTAGATCAGTGTCAAACGTATTTTTTGCCGCTGGAGGGCCGTTATTATTTTGAGCAAGTGATGAGAATGTTTAATCCCCTCCACATATTACATCTAGAGTGGAAAACAAATGTATGAATAACTAGTTTTCTAATCAGAAGTCAAGTATAATGACTATTAGTGTGGTTTACATACGACAATTTAAAATTTTCGTTCAGACTTTAGCAAGCATCGTAGACATGCATGATTTGCTTTCACGGGCCAAATGAAATGATGTGGCGGGCCAGATTTGGCTTTGACTTTGACACCTGTGTTGTAGAGAGTATGACAATTTAAAGGCGACCTTGAAGTCTTCAAACGACACGTGTGAGAAACTGCGCAGAGAAGTGCTCACCTCCAACTGCAAGGTGAGTGGAAGGTCAAAAATTGCGAGTGTTGTTTCGGATGCTGTGATCCCAATTTTCCCATCTCATTCTGTGCGTGTCCTGTAGATGCAAAAAGCCTCGGTGGAAGTAAATCAAACCAAAGAGGACATGAAGTCTCTGCAAAACGATCTCACCGGTGCGGACAGAGAGATATCGGTAAGGTGCAGCAACAGAATTATCATATTTTCCAGTGTATAAGCTGCACAGGAGTATAAGGTCCACCCCCCTTGAATGGTGTCTTTTCAATCAGTTTCCATGTATATGGCGCACCTTCAATGAATGAAAAAAAAGGTTTCCAAATATAAGGCACACCACATTATTATAAGATGCTACAGTAGAGGCTGGAGTTACATAATACTTCTTCTACAGGACTGGCAATGGAGTTTATGCCTCCTGACAGTCGTTGCGAGACCGGTTTCTGCTCAATATTAATTCACATATAAGGCGCACTGATGTATCGGGCAGAGGATCATCTTTTCAAGAAAATCAAGGCTTTTGGGTGCACCTTATACAACAGACACTTGGCTGTCTGAAGAATCCTTGTTTGACTGCATACATTTCATTCTGTAGAGTTTGAAAAAGAAAGTGGAGTTTCTTCAGAAATCTCTGAGCACCCCAACAAGGACAAATGAGGCGCTTAGTCGGCTTGTCTTTGAGAGGTACATTCCCCGCAAGCACGCCCGTTGCTCCACACATTTCAATTTCAATGATTTCTGCTCATCTGGCTTTTTTTCCCCCTGGCTTCTCATGCAGCCCGGCCCCAATCGACCTGAACCAGCCTCACCTCCACCCGCCCATCGACGGCGATGACATTGATCTCAACTTGACCTACGATGTCGCTACACCAGATGACGCGGCCAAGAGACCAGTAAAGACTGCAACCAAGAAGATGCGCTTTGACCGTCAACCGTATGCGCCTTTGTGTTTATCGTCTGCATTGTTATTTTGCCCTTAACTCATTGCTGATTCTGAATGTGCAGAATCAACATTCAACAATCATTTGCTCCCACACACAATGAGGGCGCCTCCACGTTCGGCAAGGTAAGTTCAAGTAGCGCTTTGCCAAGGTCTGCTTCCAAATTTCAAGTGAGTTTTGTCTCTTCTTAGGCCCGAGAGCAGGATGCAGGCGCGGATCCTTTTTTGAGGAACTCTCTCCTGTTCAGAAAGAAGACCTTTGGGGGCATGCTGGACCCTCGGAGGAAGCTCGGAACTGTATGTCAACGCACACTTTTTATTTTGAATGTCTTTCAATGCGATTGCTTTTCACCCCAATCGTGACCTAAATTGGAAAGCTTCTTTTTCAGGTGCAAAGTGGCTACGATGGATTAGGAGGACGAACCAAATTTATCCAACCTGTATCCTTTTGAGCTGCCGGCGCCATCTATGCCAACTTCATGCCAATTTTGCCATCACTATTTTTTTCGCATCAACACACAATAGCCCGTTTTGAAATCAGAAGTCAAGGAAAATAGTTTGGCAATTATTTTAACTTGAGCAAAAAAATCCAAGCATCATGTCAACTTCATAAAAACCAGTTTGTACCACAGAGAAGACCCCTGCGTGGTTTGCAGCAGCAGGCCACAATTTGCAATCAAGCTAATACAAGGGTATCAAAATCATCTTTGCCGCGGGCCCCATTGTAGCTTCCTCTCGCAGGGTGTTATGAATTTGGGGAAGCATAATGTTTAATCCCCTCCACATATTACATGTCGAGCGCACAACAAATTAATGAATAAGTGTTTTTCAAATTTGAAGTCACAAATAATGACTCCTACTGTGGTTTAGATGGGAAAATTAGAAATTTTGATTCGGACCTTAGCAAGCATCATGGAACCTGACATGCTTGATTTGCTTTCACGGGCAGAAAAAAATGATTTGTTGGGCCACATTTGGCCCGCGTGCCTTGACTTTGACACCCGTTTGCTAACATAATAAAACACCCTTGCTTCACAATAGCAACAAGATTTTTTGCCAAGTTCCTCTATCTCCAAATGGCAAAGCTCCAGAAAAAAAAAACAACAACAGCGAATACTAAGGACAACCGACACCTCCGGACAAATTGTGTCCAAAATTTGTAAAATGACTTCTACTGAGCATATTTTACAAAGATTCCACGGCATATAGCTAGATTTTACGTTTTAAGACTCGCACTGAATATTCTGGAAGTCTTGTTGATGACGATGCCTGACATGACGTCCCACCTGGAACGCCCCTGACCGAGAAAGCGACACACAATGCATTTTGGGTACTTTGTTTGGTCTGAGAACTTTGTGTTGATGGCGAAATTAGAAGGAAAACACATAAATGACGCGATGGTGAATCGTTGTGTGTTGCACCAAGACTACTATTTGATACTAGCTGACACAAATTCCCAGCAGACAAATCAGCCCATTTCCAACGGGGCTTCGGCGCAATCTTCTGCATTTTCTGGGACGCTACATTGGAGTCCTGATGGCTCAAATTGATACGCAAGTACTTCTTCAATCGATTGCAAACATTTATGCTTTCCTCTTCAGAACTATTTCAATCATATTCATAACTGGATGAGTAACAAGAAAGCATCTTCTCTGATTCTGAAGCCATTGTTTTGATTCTAAAGCAAGGCGAAGACGTCCTGGTGTGACATCACGAACAAGGGGGCGGAACCTTCTGAAACTTTTGAAGTAGTTTTGGAACACTAACTCATTTTTATTGACGTTTTACATTTGACAAAAAATATCAGCCTGTGTGTTTTGGGTATTTCAGATGGTATAAAACGTTTTTCTGATGTCAGGAAACAAAAAATGGTGTCGGTTGTCCTTTAACGTCACGAGCAGTGTAAAAGTGTCTGGCAGTGTTCCTTAACCCGAGCCTCCTCCACAGTCTCCGTTGGCAGAGTTTCGCCCACTCATAAAAGCCAGAAGAAAAAAGGTGAGCAAGCCAACGTTGAAGGGACCTTGCCTGACACTGGACAGCTTCCTCGAGTGACAATTCCCCATGACGGCCTCGAAACATCAATTGGTGCTTTGCCACTTGCCGTCCCCAAATGGGACGCTGATTGAACAATGACTTAAGGTGTCTTAGCACTTTGTTTTAGTGAAAGCAAAATCCAACTTTTTTTTGTATGAAAGTAAACACTTCAAACATTTTTGTGTGTGGATCTCCCCATAACCTGCAGACCAACGTCAATAGTACAACTACAATAGTGCTTTTATGATCGTGTGCTTTTGGCCGCGCTTCACGGCTTCGAGTCTCCTGCAGAGGGCGGTAGAATTTTTTTTAACCATCAGCATGCAGAAGGTGTGTTACGTGATCAACTTGAATCACATCTTCACCTGTTTTCCAAGATGCCATGTGGCCAATGGGCAAGGCTTAATAAACAAATAAATACATAAATAAATACATCAAACCGACAGAGTTGCCTTGGTGTCTTCCCAATGTTCAGTGACTGTTCAGCCTTTTCCACAAAGCAATCTCGACCCTTTTAAACCCTCAACAACATAAAATTCAAACACAGAATTACAGCACAAACAAGCATGCAGTGCTTTCTGAAGCCTCATCAACCTCAAGAGAATTCCACAGCGGGCTTCAAATTCCTGTGGCTGAAAGGTCACTCGACAGCTTAATTTTCCTCGACAGCATTCGCCAGAGTAGATTTGCAAGCAACAGGCGGCGAATGAGCATGTATTGTGCTGCAAAGTGTTCTTGTTTGGTTTTGTTGCACTGATGCGAAAAGGAGCTCATTGTTAGCCTTGAAGTAATGTCAAAACGTTGTGCCGAGAGCCATCTGGAAATTACAGTGCCCGTTTCCACCACCCACAAAATGTTGATAACTTGACTTCTGGGTGAAATTTCAGGATGAGCGGAAAATGCACAGTCTAACCCTCATTTGAACATGGACCATGTTTAGAGGTGCGCCTATAGACTTTTAAAGGACAACCGACGCCCCCGGACAAGTTGTGTCCATAATTTGTAAAATCACTTCAAATGACTTCTACTGAGCGTATTTTACAAAGATTCCACGGCATATAGCTATATTTTACGTTTTAAGACTCGCACTGAATATTCAGGAAGTCTTGTTTTTGAGTTGGTGATGATTCCTGACATCACGTCACAGAGGGAATGCCCCTGACCGAGACACACAATGCATTTTGGGTACTTTGGTCTGAAAACTTCGTGTTGATCCTTGATGGCGAAATTAGAAGGAAAACACATAAATAACGCAATGGTGAATCGTTGTGTGTTGCACCAAGACTACTATTTGATTCTAGTTGACACAAATTCCCAGCAGACAAAAAAGCCCATTTCCAACTGAGCTTTGGCGCCATCTTGTGCATTTTCTGGGCGCTACATTGCTGTCCAGACACCTCAAACTGACACGGAATGACTTCTTTAATCGATTGCAAACATTTATGCTTTCCTCTTCAGAACTATTTGAATCATATTCACAACTGGATGAGTAACAAGAAAGCATCTTCACGAATCTGAACTCTCTGAAGCCATTGTTTTGATTCTAGAGCAACGCAAGACGTCCTGGCGTGACGTCACGAACAAGGGAGCGGGACCTTCTGAAACTGAAACTTTCTCAGATAATTTTGAAGTAGTTTTGGGAGACTTTCAGTCATTTTTATTGGTGTTTTTCATTTGGCTAAAAATATCAGCCTGCGGGCGGCCCGGTGGGCGAGTGGTGAGCACACCGCCTTCACAGTGCAGAGGCGCCAGTGCGAGGTCCCAGTCCGTCTCCCTGTGTGGAGTTTGCATGTTCTCCCTGGGCCCGCATAGGTTTTTGTTCCAGGTCCTCCGTTTTCCTCCCACGCTCCAAAAACATGCATGGCAGGCAGATTGACCACTCCAAATTATCCCTAGGTATGAGTGTGAGAGTGACTGTTGTACGTCTTTGTGTGCCCTGCTATAGGCTCCAGCACCCCCCGCGACCCTAATGAAGAATAAGTGGTACGGAAAATGGATGGATGGATATCAGCCTGCGTATTTTGGGTATTTTAGATGCTATAAAAGTTTTTCTGATGTCAGTTAAGAAACAAAAAAATGGTGTCGGTTCTTCTTTAAATGACACATCCAGTTTATTCTGAAGTCCGAATGGGTGTATGACCAAATGTTTCCTAAAAAAAGCATACTATTGCAATTGTTCCATGTTTTATACAGGTTTCATGGTGAAAAATGAAGGTAAGAGTACTTCAACAATTTATAAACATATGTAGTTGATTTTTAAAAAGTGAAAAAGATGAGAAATGGAAAGTGATTAACTAACTAGACACTTTTCATGAGAGTTGTCGATATGCAAGACTGAAAATACCCACATTTCTCTCTTGGAAAAAAATTAAGTCCCTTTCAAATGTCACCCAAAAGCCAAATTACTTGTTTTTTTTTGTGAGAAGTGGACAAAAACGGTAACAACTCAAATCAAGCACATTTACGTGAGCTCCTCAATATCTTTTGTGCTTCAGTCCAGAGTTGATGAATTATGTAGAAGACAGAAATGCAGGGACATTCATGTTGGCATCGAGAAAAATTGGAGGGAAAGAATGCTGGGCAGATAAACATTTGTTTGTTAGGAGTTTTGCTGATCGTGTCAGTAAGGGCGCTTGTGATGTCACCATTGTCTCGTTTGAGTCTCCTTTACTGTGATCTGTCCGGCTCGATCTTTGACTCGCCGTTCTGTTTGTCGTTAGATTTCTGTGATAGGTGCGTAGAAACGGTGGCTGCCTGCACCACGGCTTTGAAGCTACGCTTTCGCTTCTGTACGTTCTGCTCCGGATGGAAGATGATCACGTAGACTTTGGGGATATACAGCATACCCAGCGACACTGTTGCGCTCAGGCTCATGGACACTGTCAGAGTGGTGGTCTGGATAAACATCTGCAAAAGTAATGGAGGCAGGTCAAAAAATATGTACATGGACTACTAGTGGATACTTCATTTGCGGCACCCAAGAACAAGACAGACTTATGCGGTCATAAAAATGACACAAGACACAGAGAGAGTGACAGATAAAACCCTCACCCGAAACGTAGCAGTAACCTTCAACCGTATTCCTAACCCCAAGTGTATCATAACCCTAAACCCTGACCAAAACTTTCACCCTAATCTAAACCAAACCTAGCCTTAACCCTCACCCTAACCAGTAACCCAACCTTTACCATTAACCCTTAGGCAGACCTCCAAGACATGAGTTTGACACCTCTGCCCTAAACCCCAGCCCTTTTCCCTTAAAGGACAACCGACACCATTTTTTGTTTCCTAACTGACAGCAGAAAACCGTTTTATAGCATCTAAAATACCCAAAACATGCAGGCTGATATTTTTAGTCAAATGCAAAACACCAATAAAAATGAGTTAAAGTGTCCCAAAACTACTTCAAAATGACCTCAGAGACGGCGAGTTTCAGAAGGTCCCGCCCCCTTGTTCGTGATGTCACGCCAAGACGTCTTGCCTTCCTCTAGAATCAAAACAATGGCTTCAGATTCTGAGAAGATGCGTTCTTCTTACTCATGCAGTCATGAATATGATTCAAATAGTTCTGAAGAGGAAAGCATAAATGTTTGCAATCGATTAAAGTCCAAAAAAATCCTAACCCAACTCAAAATGTATCCCTAAACCCTAACCTTAGACCCTAATCCTGACCTTCTAAACCTAACCCTAATGCCCGAACCCCTAACCTTTGCTCTAAGACCAACCCTGACCCTAACCACAATGCCAACCATCATTCTAACTTTAACCCAAACTGTAAACCTAACCCTAAATCCCAGCCCTGACACTAACCCGAACACCATAACATAAATCCCTGGACCTAATCATCACCCTGATTTGTCCAAATGCTAACCCCTGTCTAACTGTTATGCAGCGAGACAGCAAGCCTGCTGGAAAAAGCATAAAAAGTTCATTCAACCTGACCCAGAAAGGAGATTTCTTTCAAGTTTTCTTTATTTGAAGTCACAACAGATTTTCAGCAGTCCACAGGTTATACTGCTCTCCAGGCTGACGACCCTTCTTCCTCGCAGTGATTTCCTTATTCCACTTTTAAAGGTAGTTAGTTCACTTGAGCTTCACGCCAATCAGGTCCAAGTGGCAATTGGCCATTCCCATTCCCAGGTGGTTGCAATTACCTTTTCTATATTCATCAACGGAGGGACCATTCACCATTTTCAAGGCAGTGCCATCGGCTTTGCCTTGGGCCTTTGAGCTCTATGAAGCCAAATCCATACATACGTTGTCATAGTCCCTTTCAGAGAGTCCGTGGGGGCGGGGTGAGTGTGTTTGTGTGGTGGTCTCCCAACATTACTGTTTTGGATGGAGAGAAATGTGCACCTTTCTACCACCCAAAATCCACAAAAAAACAAAATTATTTCACATCTCCTTTAGAATCATGACACTAACCCTAGGCCAAAGACAAACCATAAACTGTAACATTCATGTCCTGGGCCTAACTCTCACGTTCACCCCAAACCAAACCGTAATCTAGCCATGACCCTAAATCCAAACCAATCCTAAACCTAACCTTGTACCTAACACATACCTGTCAACCTCCACAGCTCCATGCCCTGACAAACTGTCGTATTTTCCCTGACAAAATACAAAATAATCGGACACCATTTTTTTTTCTAACGTGTTTATTTATGTAGTTTAACATGTTATATTGTACATGTGTTTCCTTATATCATTCAGTACATATTCTGAATAAATGATGAAATTACAAGTGTTGCGTAATTACTACAGTGTTCTCTATTGTATGATCGATGTTTTCCAGACTTCTACGTTTTTGGTGTGGCTCTTTGTATCAAAATGCGTCTTTAAATCATAGAAACCGGAGGCAGCTACTTTCACGTCTTTTTGCAAGCAACACAATACGAATATTCCACACCTTTCTTCGAAGCTTGTATCGATCCCTCTGTATCGTGCTGATTTACGCCTTGTTCACGTGTGAACGGAATGATGCAATGGGAAATCCCCAGGCGGCAGACGAATGCGCACAGTAGCAACAAACCGCTTGCTTCGTTTGCAACAAAAAACAAAAAAAAAAAAAACGATACCGAGATAGAGGCTACCGCGGCGAACTCGTTTGACTTTGCCGTTTCGTGATAGTCGGTGTATACCGGATGGTACCCAAAATGGACAAATTTGCGTTTTTCCGTACAGATTTTCTTGTAAGTCGTACACGTCTTAAAATGCATAATAAACGTACTTTGTACGACAAAAACGTACAGGTTGACACGCATGCTAACACTAAACCTACCACTAACCCATAGTGGCTTTTGAAAGGACAACACCAATAGTGAAATTTGACTTCCCCTGAGATTGACGGCAATGAAATATATGAACTAATTATTCAAGCAAACTGCGCCGTTTATAAATAAAACAACACGTGCCATAAATAAGCTATCTTTGCAGCATAAATAAGTCATAAATTGCACGCTTCGGGGGCATGTCTTCAACAGTATCTCTGGATTTAATATCCGTTCTGAACATTCTTATTCAGCCCATCCATTTTTGTAAATCAGTCACACGCAAATGAGCCCACACGATCCTCCACCACACAAACACACTCACCCCGCCCCCACACACTCTCTGAAAGGAACTGTGGAAACGTATGGATGGATTTGGCTTCATAGAGCTCAAAGCTCCCAAGGCAAAGCCGATGGCACTGCCTTGAAAATGGTGAATGGTCCCTCCATAGATGAATACAGAGCAAAGTCAAAGACCGGGCTCGCACATGACCCCGTAACATGTAGGGAGGAAAAATCATATTTTCATGAGACATAGCGAGGTCTATATTTAGAACCTTTTTTGAGTGATGATTTATTGAATGCCTTGTGAATCAAGAGGGTTTGTGTCCATCTCTCAGTCCAGCTGACCTATTTTCCTTCTGTCCTCTCTTTCACGTGTCCCCTTTATTGCCATGTAGAGGAGGTGAAAAGATTTTGAGAGCACTGCAGGCTGTGATTATTGAGGCTTCACTGGTTTCTAATACGTCTAACTGTGAGTAAAAGCATATCGGCCTTTGTCAAATGTTTTTGCAACGGTCGTCGTGTTCGCTGCCACAAGAGAAATGGCCCACGAGGTAAAAGAACGCCGCCTCTGAGTCAGAGGAGGCAGGGTGGCTTGAAGGGTTCACGACGTGGCACGTGGCTTCAGTTTGAGCCTGCTGTCATTTCTATCTTCCTCAGAACCACAACAGCTGCTGTATCAGCGTTCAGTTGGCTAGCTAGTTGGCTGTCTGTCTATTAGCTATCTAGCTAGCTGGCTGGCTGTCTATTAGCTATCTAGCTAGCTGGCTGGCTATCGGCTATCTGTCTAGCTGGCTAGCTATCTATTAGCTGGCGAACTGGTTGGCTGGCTATCTATTAGCCAGCTAGCTGGCTGGCTATCTTTTAGCTACCTATTAGCTGTCTGGCTAGCTGTCTGGCTATCTATTATCTAGAAAATGACTTCTACTGAGCGCATTTCACAAAGAATCCACCGCATATAGCTATATTTTACGTTTTAAGACTCACGCTGAATATTCAGGAAGTCTTGTTTTCGAGTTGATGACGATGCCTGACGTGACGTGACATCACGTCAGGAACGCCCCTGACCGACAAAGTGACACACAATGCATTTGGGGTACTTTGTTTGGTCGTGTTGATGAATTAGAAGGAAAACACATAATAACGCGATGGTGACTTATTGTGTGTTGCATGCACCAAGACTACCAATTGCGGTAACATCATACAGAAGTTGACGCAAATTCCCAGCAGACAAATCAGCCCATTTCCGACAGAGCTTGGGCGCCATCTTGTGCATTTTCCGGGCGCTACATTGGAGTCCTGACGGCTCAAATTGATACGGAAAAACTTCTTTAATTGATTGCAAACATTTATGCTTTCCTCTTCAGAACTATTTTAATCATATTCATAACTGGATGAGTAGCAAGAAAGCATCTCCTACGAATCTGAACTCTCTGAAGCCATTGTTTTGATTATGGAGCAAGGCAAGACGTCCTGGCATGATGTCACGATCTGGGGGCGGGACTTTCTTAAAATTCCCAATTCGCAGCTCATTTTGTTGCAGTTTTAGCACACTTTAAGTCATTTTTATTGGTGTTTTGCATTTGACTAAAAATATCAGCGTGCGTGTTTTGGGTATTTTAGGTGCTATAAAACATTTTTCTGATGTCAGTCAGGAAACAAAAATGGTGTCAGTTGTCCTTTAACGTACCTTCATAAAAATGAACCGCACCCCTAATTTGTTCTGCTTGTCTTTGAACCTTGAAGCATGATAGATAGCTTGAATCCAAGCAGAACTGACCAACGACCCTCAATAAGTACCTTTTCAGTAGATTGCGCGGTCCCGAAGAAGATGGGTACAAAGGCCAGCCAGATAATGCAGGTGGTGTACATGGTGAAGCCGATGGGCTTGGCCTCATTGAAGGTCTCGGGAACTCCTCTGCTCTTGATGGCATACACCGTGCAGGTGATCATCAGAACAATGCTGTAGCTCAGACACAGGATGAGGGACAGATCGGACATGTCACACTTCAGGACACCCCGGGCAAACTCGGGATTGGGAGGCTTCTGCTCCTCATAGTCGATGATGGTGTGAGGGGGAACCACGCCAAACCAAATGAACACGCCGAGTACCTGGAGGGAAGGCGGTGACATTAGTTTGAGTCCCTGCGACCATAAAAGTGAGCGACCCCGGATGGCACGCATCTACCTGGACCGAGATCAGAATGAAGGTGATGATGAGCTGAGAGGTGGGACTGATGAACTTTGGAGGCGTCACCGATTTCTTGCCCTGTTCAAAGATGCGGTAGATCCGGTTGGTTTTGGTGAGCATGGCGGCGTAGCTGATGCACATTCCAAGCCCCAGAAGCAGCCTGCGGAAGGCGCAAACCGCCACGCTCGGCTCGGCGATCATGAGGAAGGTGATCAGGTAAATGAGGAAGATGCCCGTCAGCAGCACATAGCTGAGCTCCCTGCCGGACGCTCGGACGATCGGGGTGTCATTGAAGCGGATGAAAGTGCCGATGACTCCTGTGGTGGCCAGGATGCCCAGGATGGCCAGGAAGACGGGGATAATGGCCCAGGGAGAACTCCACTCCAACTTGATGATGGGTGTGGGCCGACACCCGGTTCGGTTTTTCAGGGGTCTCATGTCGAACGGGCACATGTCGCAGCTGAACTCATCCAGAAGATACTGGTAGCCGTCGCAGAGCTCGCAGTGCCAGCAGCAGGGAACGCCCTTCACCATCTTCTTCCTCTCGCCTGGCTCGCACGGGAAGCTGCATACGGAATCTGGGATCTTGCGCTCACCGCCGGACCACTGCATCTCTTCCGGCTAGGACAGAAGCACGGTTACAGCATTGGTACCGTCGCGCTCCAACCACACTCCACGTGGGTCGCCCAGAACTCCGCTCCCAGTCCCAATTTTACGTACAGTCAAACCTCGTTTTTTGAACGTTTCCTTTCTCGACCAATTCGGTCTTCAACCAAAAATGTTGGGGGTTTTTTATGCCTCGTTTGACAACCAAAAATCGGTTTTCGACCAATTTGAGCGCACCTGAATGCACCACTCGACTCCCCTGCGTTTCCTTATAATAATAATAATAATAATAATAATAACAATAATAATCTTCTTTTCCTTTCGGCTTTTCCCTTCAAGGGGTCGCCACAGCAAATCAGTGTCCTCCATCTTTAGAGGTTTGATCCGCATGTTTGTTTTGGCGAAGCTTTTACGTCGGATGCCCTTCCTGACACAACCCTCTGTATTTATCCGGGCTTGGGACCGGCACAAGAAGACATATGTCCCTTTGTGGCTACAGAACAAGCAACTCAGTAATAATAATAATGACACGACATGACACTACCTCACTTACATTCAGAAATTACATGTATTGTCTGTTGTCAATTGTATGTATTTTTAGCCACGTAATAAGTGCCTTGCACGCTGGGTCCGAGAGAACATTAACTTCATCTGTGCTGTATGTCATGCATATTAGCATATTTGACAATAAAGTTGACTTTGACTAATAATAATAATAATAATAATAATAATAATAATAATAATAATAATACATTTAATTTCTAAGCGCCTTTCAAAACTCTCAAGGTCACTTCACAGTCACAGGATAGGTTTTTCTGTGGGTGAGCAGCGGCAGCGTTCACTCAACCCGGAAGTAACCCAAACAGATAGAAAGCGAGCTAGCTAGCTAATTGATAGCTAGCTAGATAACAGCCAGCTAGATAGCTAGCCAGCCACCCAGATAGCTAACAGATAGCTAGTCAAGGAAATAAGTACATTTATTTAGCCATATAATAATAATATAATAATAATAATAATAATAATAATAATAATAATAATAATAATAATAATAATAATACATTTAATTTCTAAGGGCCTTTCAAAACTCTCAAGGACACTTTAGATACAGTCACTGGATTTTTTTTGTGTGGGCGAGCAGTGGCAGTCATTCGCGCCAGCGTTCACTCTACCTGTAAGTAACACAGCAGCAAAATTATGAAAGGAAGAGGAAAGGAAAGAAAGAAGTAGAAAAACAAAACCACACATACGTACACATTTTAAATCAAAATACAGCCTTCCCCAAACTCCCTGGTTCACACCAGAAACCACAAATTTATATGTCACTTCCTCGTATTGCGTCTCATTGTGACCGACGCATTATCATCATGTAGCCTTCCATTGTGAGCAGATCTGTTTGTATTGTTCAAGCACAATTTAAAAAAACAGACAATGATTACATTGATTGTAATGTAAATGCTTCAATTTTCAACCAAATCAGTTTTTGAACAGGTTTCTGGAACGGATTATTGTCGAAAACCCAGGTTTGACTAGTAATTTGCCAATTTTACTTACAGCGAACACCTTTAACTTCATCATGACCAGATGTTTGCTACAAAATCCTGGAAATGCCTTTGTCACAATGAACCGTGGCCAGCAAACTGCCACTACACCCTTGGTTACAAACAAAACATACTGTATGCACCGGATCAAGAGAATCCATATCTGTGTGGTCGTACATTGTACATGTACATTTTGGTACCAATCCAAACTCAAACGATTGACTCTCGAATGAGATGATTCTGCTCCGTGCACCCAAACGGTCAACACATCTCTGACTAAAAGGGAATATTTACGTATTAACTCGGTCAGTGTACTTCCACCTACGCAATATCAATAATCTTCGCCCATCTCTCACTCCTCACACCACTGTTATCATCGTTCATAGTCTTGTCACCTCCCGGATTGACTATGCAATTCACTTCTCTTTGGTGACCCTCAGAAACTTCTCCACAAACTTCAACTCGTCCAGAATTCTTCAGCTCGGATCATCACCAGAACCTCATCCTTTCACCACATCACCCCCGTCCGTCCTCCAAGAGCTCCACTGGCTCCCGGTCAAATGTAGAATCAACTTTAAAATTCTTCTTTATATATTTAAAGCTATCCATATACCTATCTGACCTTCTTCAAATTTCTATTCCCTCTCTCGTTCGCTCAGATCCTCTTCATCCCTCCGCCTGTGTGTGCCCCTCCCTGCGGTCTCTGCACAATGGGGGACAGAGCCTTCAGCTGCTCTGCTCCCAAACTTTGAAACTCACTTCCTCCCAACATTCGTAACATCTCTGCCTACCTTTAAGTCCCACACTGTAAACCCGAACAGTACTACTGACTTAAAGTCATTGAGGTCAGTCAACTCAAAAGCCGATTTTTTGTTTCAAAAACTCAAACGTGAGTTTTTGAATGAGTCCTGCGTTTTTAATTTGCAGTAGATCAATACTTTTGAGTTCATGGCAATCGTTTACTCAAACATTTTGAGTTCACGGCAGGAAGCTGCGTGATGACATCACTGCGTGCTCTCATTGGACGCCATTTGAATTCTCAACGGCTGAATCTGGCAGAGACCGACGGATTATTTATTTTAAATTAGGGTGGAAAGACAAACAATCGTATTTAATATACTATAAATGTATACTACAAGGACCCAGTGTGTCAATGCTGTAGTCGCTCCACAGGAAAGGAATATTTTGGAAAGTCCGTTTGGGGCAGTGACGTGCGGTGAGGTTCATGGCTGGTGAGGCACTGACGTCATCGATGACGTCACCACTCGTCTCTACTTCGTATTTGAATGGTAAATGTGAAAATTCAGCGATTTTGAAAAAATCATAAAACGGTGAAGTTAAATGGACAAGAACTTTAAAGTACAAATCACTAAATACATCTAACTGTTTAATTTATTTTTTCATTTGATATTTCCATGACAGCTTTCCATGATGACATGCATGTGAGGCACTGCCTCACCTGCCTCCACTGACTGCACGTCACTGGTTTGGCGCATTATATCCGCCGCTCGAGCCAAGGACTTCTCCTAATGTTACGATCTCTTCTGTGGTAGTATGAATGTTTCTTGTTTGTTGAAAGACACAGCAGGGTTATTAGGAGAATTGTAGCGCGAAGGTTTGTTTGGGCGGTGGTGGAGTAATATCTATCACGGGGTGTTGCGAGTTATGTTTGTGTCCGCGAAGGTTCGAGAATAATAGTCAAATGGGTGTTAAATTAAGTTTTATATGAACTTCAAAAGTTATAAGGGTCACCCGAAATCCACCACATAGATGCTGCAACGCCAGCAGGTTGGTGCTTTGAGTTAACTTTGTTTTAAACGGCAGCACAATAAATCATGCTAATTCAACGTGCAACAGTTGTGCTGCCGTTTTAAGAAGGCACTAAGTAAATATAATGCTAGCCAAATGAAATATCACTCTGTACAATTGGTGTAGTTTTAAATGGTCATTCATGTGTAAACATAAAACTTTTTAAATGTATTTTTCAAACTGCAAACACCTGACTTGCTTGATGGCATCATTTAATCTGGTAAATTAGATTATTTATTCCATTTAAAAAGTAAACATGGATCAAGGTGTTTTATTAAATTAAATGATTACATTTGTTGTCTGTTTTTTCTATTCAACCTTTTAGCCCCAGGGTGGAAATTGAGTAACACCACCATTATCTAAGGTATGTTTACATTTTTATTAATGCTACATGATTAATTACCCGAATCATATTAAAAATAATACATGTATGTATTTTTTTATATTGAACAGAATTTTACATAAACTTAATTCTCCATAGGTCTCCATAGGCCACTGTCTTGGGTTTGAGATGCTGAAGACAAGTACTGCAATGTTAAGCTCCTGTCGCTTTCCACAAATTAAAACTTTCCTTTTTATCTCCTCTTGCTTTTGATAAAGAACAGCATGATATACACGAGACGCAGTCTGGCCCTTCGTGCTCTCCATACATACCTACGAGAAGATGACTCACACTTCTTCAAAACATGCAATGTATGTATTGCCTGACTTAACACAAATGTCTATTGATGTATTTTGCAGTGGGAAGAGGATCCAGACATTGAAAACATTCCTGTCGCACTTCTCTCCGTGACAACTGACAACTAGCGCCATCTTGTTTAATCCCAACAGCATTTCTGTTGTGATAGAAGATGGTATTATTGTGAGATGTCTCCCCAGGTTGGCTGATACATACCTCCTCTTGTTTGGTTTAATGTATGCATTGCATTTAGATTCTCCCAAAAAATGAATCCACACATTCACCTTCATTCAGAAAACACTGCTGTGTCTTGATGATAACAGACCACCCAAACCACGCCTGCTAATTTAAAAAAATGCTTTGTTCCGCAATATTGAAGGCACCAGTGCCTCCAATATTACGGAACAAAGCAACACTGGATAAGTAATTTCATAGTTTTACTCTGCTTTGTATACCTAAACGTTGATGTACTGTTCGTGACTGATTTTCTATTCATAATTTGATGTGTAAACCTGGATTTCACCAAACTGTATTTTTTCATTTCATGAATACTGTTTGTTTTACTTTGATTTGCACCTTATGACGACTACATTGAAATGTATTCTCTTGTATTTATTCAAGTATATGCTTGTCAGAGAATTTATTTTTTAACAGAACAGCAGAGTATAATTTGTTGTTTTTTTCTGTTTTGTTTTGTTGTTGTGTTTATTTCACATCTTTATCACGATGTTGTGTTAATTACTAAAAAAGAACTGCTCAGGGGTTTATTTGTTGTTTTGGTACGTGGACATGCTGTGCATTTGGTACTGTTATCATGAATGTTTTATCAAAGGTTGTTTTAAACCTTAATAAAAAATGTGCACTAAAACAGACATGTGAGGTGGGTTTTTGTTTTTAGACATAGAAGGCAAATGTAAGTACAGTATACATGAATGAATCGGACGTTTCGCCTTTTTTCAGGTAACATAAATTTGAGTTGGTTACGCTTAAATATGAAACCTAATTTTAACTTAAAAATTAAGATAACAAGAAAACATTAGAGTAAACTGAAAGTACATCTTTTAAGTTCATTCAAACTCATAACATTTAAGTTGAATCAAACTCATAAAATTTATTTCCACCACTCAAAAATTTTGACGTAATCAGTTGCCATAAAAATTTTGAGTACTTTCAACTTGTTGGGTTTTACAGTGCATCTCAAAACCCACCTATTTAAAATTGCATTTTCTGTGTAGCTCTCTGTCTTCTTTCTATTTATAATTGTATTTTATTTATTGCATTGTGATATTTTATTTATTATAGTATCTATGCTTGTCTGTGACTGTAAAGTGTCCTTGAGAGCTTTGAAAGGCGCTTAAAATCTAATGTATTATTATTATTATTATTATTATTATTATTATTATTATTATAAAAGTGAATATTTACGTTGAGGCGGAGATGGTTTGTCCATTGGCCGATGTCCTTATAGCCCGGGTTACTGACATTGGAAAGCTGGTACTGGAAGATGTCATATCGACCAGGTGCATCTCCATTCTCGTTAAACATCACACCCGTTCCTGCGCTTCCTGTTGGAAGGAAAGAGCATTTTTTGTTATAATAAATGCCTGAGATGTACAAAAGAAGAAGCATCTACATTTGCCAGACTTCCAGCTGATGCTTTCTAATGTCACTCTTGTATGAATGCTAAGTGCATGTTGCGCTTTAGCAAAGGTTGTCCTGCACTTCAATGACCATTCAGTACATTGTGCTCTGGTACCCTAACGCGATTGGATGTTCCTTCCAGTCGCTGTAGGCGAACAATCAAAGAAGCCCTCCATACAAGTCAAGGTCACCTGGCAAGAAGCAAACAGTGAATGCACATTCACTGTTCGCTTTTAATATGACACTTTTTTCCTTCTGCAAAACGGTGACTTTTTTTATGAAAAGCGCTGCAACGTGGAAGTAGTCAGATGGACGTATCGTGTTCTTTTCCCACTCGATACAATCAGCCATCCATTTTCCATACTGCTTCATTCTCATTAGGGTCATGGAGGGTGCTGGAGCCTATCCCAGCCGTCTTGGGGACTAGGCAGGGGGCACCCTGAATTGGTCGCCAGCCAATCGCAGGGCGCACAGAGACAAATAACCATCCACACTCACATTCACACCTAGGGACAATTTTACAGTGTTCAATGAGCCTGCTATGCATACTTTTTGGGATGTGGGAGGAAACCAGAGGACACGGAGAAAACCACGTGCGCCCGGGGAGAACATGCAAACTCCACACAGGGAGGCCGGTGCGGGACTCGAATTCACAACCTCTGCACTGTGCTGAACCACTCAACTTATTGATACATGACCGGACAAATCTCAAAGTCAGAGTTAAACTGGTACCGTTGAAATTGACTGAGCGGATGTATTGGAGCAGCATCCGTCCTTCCACTGGATCCATCTTGTCGCAAATGCCCATGGAGCCCGGGCACAGGTCCAAGTGCATGCTGTGTAAGGCGTGCGCCATGGCGTACACCGCGTCGATCACAAACTGCACCTTCCCCTCTTGTTCATACTGGGAGTCTTGGCTTATTCTTTCCTCACCTAGATGGAGTGCGGAGGTGGTGCGTGAGGAAAATGATTTTTTCTATTCTTCAGCATTGAGGGGACTGTCAAATTTACCTGTACATTTTCTTCTGTCAGCCTCATATTTGATGCCCGTTCGTGTTAGTTTGCACTTGAAGTCGTCCTCCCAAAATTCAGCAAACCAAATGTTCCTCCTGTTGTTTTCCAGAGATCTTGACGTGAAGTACTGGTCGAATCCTAAATCCGTTTGTTTGCAAAATTTACATTATTGGATTGCTTGTCACATAACATGACAAACGATGGTCAACGTGAACTTGGAGGCATCTGTGTTCATTTTTGGACGAAATTTGTTCCTTCAATGTCGGACGACACGAGAGGCTAATCGTGTCGAATGCTAATTGCACCGTTGGGTTTAAAGGACAACCGACGCCGCCGGACAAGTTGTGTCCATAATTTGTAAAATCACTTCAAATGACTTCTACTGAGCGTATTTTACAAAGATTCCACCGCATATAGCTATATTTTACGTTTTAAGACTCACGCTGAATATTCAGGAAGTCTTGTTTTTGAGTTGGTAACGATACCTACCGTGACGTCACGGTAGGTATTGTCACTGACCGAGAAAGCGACACACAATGCATTTTGGGTACTTTGTTTGGTCTGAAAACATCGTGTTGATCTGTGTTAATGGCGAAATTAGAAGGAAAACATAAATAACGCGATGGTGAATTTGATATAAGCTGACACAAATTCCCAGCAGACAAATCAGCCCATTTCCAACAGAGCTTTGGCGCCTTCTTGTACATTTTCTGGGACACTACATTTCAGTCCAGATGCCTCAAAATGACACAGAATGACTTCTTTAATCGATTGCAAACATTTATGCTTTCCTCTTCAGAACTATTTGAATCATATTCATAACTGGATGAGTTACAAGAAAGCATCTTCTCCGAATCTGAAGCCATTGTTTTGATTCTCAAGCAAGGAAAGATGTCTTGGTGTGACGTCACGACCAATGGGGCGGGACCTTCTGAAACTGGCCATTTCCTTCATTTTTATTGGTGTTTTTCATTTGACTAAAAATTGTATTTTAGATGCTGTAAAATGTTTTCCTGATGTTAGTTAGGAAACAAAAAAAATGGTGTTGGTTGTCCTTTAAGCGGCAATTGATATTCAATTGCTTCGTTGCACCTACCGTCAATCGAGGCTCTTTTGGGTAAGATGGTGACTGCGCCCTCCGCCACCTCTTCCTGGTCTTGGATGGGGGAGTTCTTGGCCCCCCAGCTGTCAGATCCAACAAATAGAAAGTGGCCGGTCAGATTGGCCTTTTTAGCTGCTTGCAACACTCGCCTGGGAGGAAACAGAGTCTAATCAATTTCTAAGCCGTTCAAAAAAGTAGTCACATTCATTGCTCAGCTCAAAAGAACTCAAAATGCAATCGGCGTATCGTTCACATCATTTCTTCAAAATGCAAACGGTCTGTTTTTCTTAGCATCTATGCAAACGTTTGTTGTATCCACTCACTTAATGTCGTCCTCGTTGGCGAAAATGATGACCCCACGAGCGTTCGACGTCTCCATTAGTCTCTTGATAATCTTTTCAAACTCCCCCGGTCTGGGCTCCCGGGGAATTTTTATGGACTGCGCAATACACAGCCCCCCTGGGGCGCACACATACAACGTGTAAGAATCAGGTTTTTTTTGTTTTTCACCTGCTTTTGTATATCTTTAGATATTCCATTAATATCAATGTGACAATCGTGCCGACTTGAAAGAAAAACAAAGACAACCTGCTTCTCTGGATATCTGGAGGAAAGCATCGACTCCACTCTCGCCGTAGTTGCCTTCTGATGCAAGTGTTGAGACGTAGTTCCAGCCCATGGCTTTAACAATGTCCACCATGGCCTGGGCCTGATAAGAATCAGGAGGTACCACACGGGAGAAGAACTCGTATCGACTATTGTCGCTCAGCTCCGGCGCAGTGGAGGCGTAGCTGATTTGGGGGATCTGTAACACCACAGAATGATTAATGGCCTTGAAAAAACAGGAGATAAATGAAGGGTTGATCACCTTGTTTTGAAAGGGATACCCCACGGTTCCATTTTGGAAACACTCTTCTTCTTTCAATGCATATTTCAGACCACATTGTCACTGTCTCGAAGAAATTACAGTGAGACCTCAACTTACGAACACCTTATCTTACGAACTTTTCTTCTCACGAACGTCAAATTTCTGAAAATTAGACCTTATAATACACACTATTTTCATAATACACACCCACCACGGCTGGTGGAGTAATCTTCGGCGGAAGAACACCAAAGCACACGACCTTCGGATCTGGCGGAGTGATCTTCGGCGGAAGCACACGACCGAACAGCGCTCCAGCCGGCGCTACTTACCACACCCCCTCTCATTGAATGCACACGTTGATCGCCTCCTTAGACCTTTTTGCGGATAATTTTACTATGATGGGACCGAAAAAAAAAAACCACCACAGGCTCGTTCGTGTTCAGCCCAAGAAGACACAAAATAAAATCACTGTCACTGAGAAGAAGGAGATAATGGAAAAACACGAACGAGGTGTGCGTTTGTGTGATTTAGTGGCCGAGCATGGCTATGCTAAGTCAACCATTGCTACCATTCTCCGGAACAGAGAAGCCATCAAAGGTGCGTGCGTCTGTTGCAAAAGGTGTTTCCGTGCTCTAAAAGCGACAGTCTCGGGCAATCGAAGAAGTTGAAAAACTTCTGTTAATTTGGATTAACGAAAAGCAGCTATCCAGCGACAGCGTGAGTAAAGCTATTTTATGCGAGAAAGCACGGCTAATTCACACCAATATCGCCATGCGCCAACCTGGAAGTTCGGCGCTTATTGAGGATTTTAAAGCCAGCAACGGATCGTTTGAGAACATCTAAGGGCGAGGAGGAGATGGCTGCAGCATCAAGTGAGCTCATAAAGGCAATGTTGGCAAAGTGGAATGATGTGCAGGCTTTTACCGAACAGTTCCATCCAGAAAAGACTGTGGCTATGACAATCATCAACATGATGAATGATAATGTGATGCCTCAGCTTCGTAAGACCTTACAAGTCAGAAAGCAACAGGTGCCAATTAAGAGGTTTTTAATCAGCAAAAATGATGAGGAGTCTCCAAAGAAAAAAGAAGAGAAGCCAAACCAGAGGTTAAGTGACCAACAGTCCTTATGGAAGGTGACTCTCCTTCCATAAGCCATCAACAACCATCAAAAAGGTAAATAAAACTTTATTTTACAGCACAGTTTATTTCTTTAATTACAGTCCTCATGTAATGTGCCTCTCTTTCCAAACAGCAATTCCCTTTGACCTTCGACCTCCAACGCCATTCCATCAAGCCATCAATGACCATCACAAATGTAAATAAAGTCACTTTATGATACAATGCAGTGTATTTCTTTCATTACAATACAATAGCACATTTATTATACATAGAATAAGGTATGTTGTGTGTAGTTTTAAGGCTTATTTATTTGAAAAGTATAATTTATGGAAACCTGGGAACGGATTATTCCCATTTTCATGGTTTCCTATGGGATTATTTTTTTTTAGATACACACTTTTCGCCTTACACACTCTGTCTGGGAACCAATTAAGTTCGTAAGTTGAGGTCTCACTGTACTTTGTTTTGAGTAGGTTCCCCCTTCCTCATGAAAATGAGGTACAGTGAACCCTCGTTTATCGCGGGAGATACGTTCCAAAAATAGCCCGCGATAGGTGAAATCCGCGAAGTACAATGTAGTCACCAAAAAAAACTTTTACAATGCAAAACTATACATACTGCAGAATGAAACAAAAAATAAAACCTCATTTTTAATAGTTTAAAGAACTGTGTTGTAAAACAATATCTTGCTGCTGTGCCTATTCGTCCTGACTCTGCTCCACTGTAGCGTCTTTTTCTCCTAAAGGAGTCCTTATCCGTGAGAAGAACATTGTTATCCCTAGTTGTTGGCACTCTTTCTTTGTTTTGAGAATAGAGAACAGTGTGTTTGATTTTATTCTGCTTTATTTGCATTGTTGTTTGCTGTGTTGTTTCTTTTACTTTGTTTGTTTGCACATTTACATGCCATTAATTTAAAAAAAAGTGCTTTCCCCTGACAAAAAATCTGCGATGCACTGAAGCCACGATAAGTGAACCGCGAAGTAGTGAGGGATCACTGTACTCTTTAATTCGTAAAATATTGTGTATGCCTTTGAGGATTTTTGCCGGTTAACTTAGGATGACATCAAAGTATCCGGTCCATTCACTGACACACATGTGATGATTATACTGAGACCTTAGACGCGTAGCGCACAGGTGTCAAAGTCAAGACTTTGGCCAACCGGGGGAGGCCAAATCCGGCCCGCCACATTGTTTTATTTGGCCAGCGAAATCAAATCTAACTTGTGAAGTTTCATGATGCTTGTTGAAGTCCGAACCAAAATTTCAAATTGTCCCATGTAAACCGCAAAAACAGTCATTATATTTTACTTCAAATTTGAAAAGTAGTTATTCATTAATTTGCTGTGCACACTGTATGTAATATGTAGAGGGGCTTTCATCATGTCACAAAGAGGGAACAGCAAGTGCTGAAGAATGAAGGACTCTCGGTGTTGTCATATTATTTGTTATTTACTTTTGTTCTTTTGGCTTTTATTTATGTAGACATTAGTAAGAAATATTGCGCTAAGTCAATTCTCTTTGTCTTTTCTGTAATACCGGACAATATCTGGCTGGCTGGCGAGCTAGATATCTAGCTGGTTAGTTATTAGCTATCTATTGGCTTGCTAGCTAGCTTTCTATCTATTTGTCTTACTATTCTATCTAGTAGCTAGCTACTGATTATACTTACTACTTTAATGTTTTCTTTATCTTGAGCAATGTTTAATATAGCTATCTAGCTAGCTATCTGTTGGCTATCAATTAGCTATCTACTAGCTAGCTAGCTTTCTCTCTAATTAAATTTGAAAACTATTTATTCATTATTTTGTTGTGTGCTATGGACATAATATGTGGAGATGATAAAACATGTATATAGTTTCCCAAAATTCATAACGGCCCTCCAAGGGAAACCGTAACCATGATGTGGCCCGCGACAAATATGCGTTTGACACCACTGCCGTAGCGGATCAACACCCCAAAAGTGCACTGCTTTGACAGTGTCAATTTAGCTAGATTCTACGACACAGGAGTCAAAATCATGGCCCAATGACCCAAATCTGGCTCACCCCATCATTTCATTCAGCCCGTGAAAGCAAATCAAACTTGCGAAATTCCATGATAATGCTAAAGTCCGAACCAAAATTTCAAATTGTCCCATGTAAACCACGATCAATCCACAATCAATCCATCCTCGGGTAAGCGGCAGAAGATGGATCTTTTGCCGCTTATCCGAGGTTGGGTCGCGGGGGCAGCAGCTTCAGTAGGGAAGCCCAGACTTCCCTTTCTCCAGTCACTTCTTCCAGCTCATCCTGGCGGATCCCGAGGCGTTACCAGGCCAGCTGGGAGACATAGACTCTCCAGCGTGTCCTGGGTCGTCCTCGGGGTCTCCTGCCAGTGGGGCATGCCCGGAACACCTCACCAGGGAGGCGTCCAGGGGGCATCCTAATCAGATGCCCGAGCCACCTCATCTGGCTCCTCTCTAAACCACAATAAGAGTATTATTTTTTTACTTGAATTTGAAAACTAGCTATTCAGAATCAGAAGCAACTTTATTTGTCAAGGATGTAGAACACACAAGGAATTTGTCTCGGGTAAAACACGCTGCACTAGTAGTTGTTTCAATTTGTTGTGTTCTCTGTATGAAATACGTGGAGGGGATGAAACATTTTAATGGCTTCGTCTGTGTAAGCTCTCAGTCGTACAGGAGTGGTCCATCGATGACAAGGTTTCTTCAGCCGTCATCTGTACAAAAGTGAAGGTTTCGGATGTCCGAAACCTTCACTTTTGTACAGATGACGGCTGAAGAAACCTTCTCATCGATTTTAATGGCTTCCACAAATTCAGAACGGCACCCGAGAAAAAATAACATAACGACAATGTGGCTCGCGGCAAAAGAATAAGTTTCACACCCTTGCCTCTGTGGCGTCGCGATGAACTCCAAATGTTCAGCAACACATCTGTCAAAGCATTTGTTTGAAGGGGAAAATTGACGAAACGATTAATTCAGAGGTGTATTACGTCTTTGATGACATCGTTAATGTGGATCGTTTCATGGGCGACCCGGCTAATGCCGAGCTTAACAGCGCACCCTCGGTGGAGAGAAAGAGAGAAAGGTAGACAACACAAGGGCGAGAGACGGGAGAAGAAGAGAGAGCGGACGGAGAACCATTTCACAGATTATCAGGAAGGATTAGAGGGGTTTTAGTCAAATTACGTGAAGCGCAGGACAGGGAAAAAAAGGTTAGCATTTCTCACTTGTCAGCCATACAATATATTTAATTCTGGAGTGCAGTTTGCTGCATAGTATTATAACCCCATCACTCTCAAGTTTACTTGAATCCAACTGCTTCCACATGGGGCGGTCTTCTAGATCAGTGGTCCAAAACCTTTTTCTAACTGCGGACTGAGGAGATCGGGAAGGGGTTGGAGGATGGGAGGGATAATAACAAATGTGAATCCACTGAAACTCCATATGGAACTTTTTTCATGTCCAACTTTTGCTAGCTGGGTGAAATTTTGGCGCTAAATAAGGAGATGTAACAAAGACGAGAATCTGGTCATTTCAAAATAACATACGTTTCAAAATAAAAGATTGCTTGAGTCATTTGATAAATGAAAGAGAAATAAATAATTAATTCTTGTGTACTGGTCTGCGACCACTGTTCTAGATTAAATATTCTTCAGTGGCACCTTCGGCCAAAAACAATATGGAGTCCGAGTTTGGTGCCGTCCCATCAGTGAGTTTGAAGCCCCGCATATGCATTTGTGTCTGAAATACCACAACTACTCTACAAAACTACTACAAAAGGACTGTTTTCATAGTTATGAATGAATTCAGGTGACCATCATTCCAGCGTGTGCTGTTTCGCACAAGCTAACGTAGCGTATGCTTTCAACGAAGGCTAATCTGTAGTCACATTGCAGCTCTGCTTACCTTTTGGCTTTTACGTGACATTGCCCCTTTCCAGTGAAGCGGCAGTTGCAGTGGGACTAGTTAAAGGACAACCGATGCCTCCGGACAAGTTGTGTCCATAATTTGTAAAATCACTTCAAATGACTTCTACTGACCGTATTTTACAAAGATTCCACGGCATATAGCTATATTTTACGTGTTAAGACTCGCGCTGAATATTGAAAGTCTTTTTTGTTCTTGAGTTGGTGGCGATGCCTGACGTGACGTCACGTCTGGAACACCCCTGATCGAGAAAGCGACAGACAATGCATTTTTGGGTACTTTGTGTACTTCGTGTTGATGGCGAAATTGGAAGGAAAACACATAAATAACGCGATGGTGAATCATTGTGTGTTGCACCAAGACTACTATTTGGTATGAGCAGACACAAATTCCCAGCAGACAAATCAACCCATTTCCAACAGAGCTTGGGTGCCATCTTGTGCATTTTCTGGGATGCTACATTTCAGTCCAGATGCCTCAAAATGACATGGAATGACATCTTTAATCGATTGCAAACATTTATGCTTTCCTCTTCAGAACTATTTGACTCATATTCATAACTGGATGAGTAACAAGAAGCATCTTCTCCGAATCTGAAGCCGTTGTTTTGATTCTCAAGCCAGGCAAGACGTCTTGGCGTGAAGTCATGAACAAGGGGGCAGGACCTTCTGAAACTGGCCATTTCCGGGTTAATTTTGAAGTAGTCTTTGGACACTTGAAGTCATTTTTATTGGTGTTTTTCATTTGACTAAAAATATCAGCCTGCGTGTTTTGGGTATTTTAGATGCTATAAAACGTTTTTCTGATGTCAGTTAGGAAACGAAAAATGGAGTTGGTTGTCCTTTAAATGGGCGTGATTATGTAAATGAGCCATACTGTTACTTCACAGCGGGGGGGGGGGGGGTGAAATTCCCAACAAACGAGCTAGTCGTCACATTTTCCGAAATCGTTAACAAAAGCTGAGTTGGGGTTGTTTGATTGCATACATGATGGAAAGCAGTCCTCGTTGAATGTACGAGCAGATGTTGAGCGTACAGCATTGTGTATGCGAGTGCAGAAGCACGCGCAGTCCAGAGTGCAAGCGCATCTGGACGGCCGGCAGAAAGACAGCATTTAGCTAAATCTGCTCCTCTCCGGCGAGGCCACAAGTTGCCGTTATCCTGGAACCAATGTCGTCCATCCGCTGGCCCGATGCTCTATTTTCAGCCCTGAGCTGCTGAGAGAGGGGCTTAGTGGAGGTCGGGATCTATAATTCTGTAGTTAACATCTGCCCGCTAGGCAAGCTGCTGCTCCTCGGCTCCCTGGGAGCAACCTGCTCATAAAGAATGCAAGTTGCACCCCAACCCCAGGAAAAGTGTCAAAATATACTTGACTCTTTCATGCCCTTAGCAAATAACATGACAACACAAAGACACAGAGTCATTCATTCTTCAGCACTTGCTGTACCCTCTTTGTGACATGAAGCAGTTCTAGATGAAATAGGAGATGATCAAAGCGTCCTTTTCAGCAGTGGATCATGGTGGAATGTTCACGTCTACTACAAGCTAAATGTTGAAAGCAAACACGCAGCTGTAGCATCCATTGACGAAAAGAGATTGCCTCACATCTCATGTCCCACATAAATCTGCTTCAATTCCAAGTCGCGACAGTTCCACATACGCATCGCCGCTCTGCGCTGACGCTCCTTTCTTCTTTTCGCAGGCTCCTCAAGCCATGCATCCATCCAGCTGCAGACTTGTCCAACAGCACCAACCTTTCCGCTGAACAAAGCGGGGCTGTGAAAATGCTGCCCATTACAGGCGCAAAAAAGCACAATGGCCCCAGAGCTGTCCAGCGATGACAGTCAAATGACACCGACATTCCTCCCGATCAAAAACAGTGCTGGCATATTGGTGCTGCCAAAAAGGCGCAACCGCTCAGCAGAGACTCCTCCTTGATAAATGTCGTAGCCAAAAATGCCGAGAAACAATCCGTATCTGTTCCACACGACGCACAACAACACAAAGTGACAAAAGAAAACACAAATACAAGACAAAAACAACAACAAAAAGCAAGGCTCATGAGAGCACTTGCTGACGGCCGCCTACTCGGGCGCCATCTTGGACTTCATATGACGTCGTGTGAAATTTAGATTTGTTGTCCTGCTCCAAATAGAAGTAATGGTGGATTTCCCATTGGGCATACTTCAAAACATGTGCAAAATTCTTGCGTTTGTGTCCCGAGAAGAGGGGGAAGAGTGCTTACCGAGAAGAGGCGAAGTACGTTGGCCACCATGATGGAAACGGAGCTGCCCGAAGCCCCGATGACACCAACCACCCTTTCCGGTTTGGGGATGATGGGAGGCTCCCCATTAGAGCAGCGCACGTCCGACGTGTCCTTCTGGATGAGGGCTTGGACAAAAGTGAGCGACTGCTCCAAGGCGTAGGTGTCTCTGGAGCAGGTGTCCAATATCCGGGCCCCTAGCGTGATGTTGGGCAGCAGATCTGGGTCGCTGTTGATCTGGTCCAGGGCGTACAACATGGCTTCCAAACGGTGGATCCCCTTTTCTCTTTTGATGTCTCCGCAGGCTACCCCCACGGGGCCTCGGGAGTGGACGGGGAACAGCCCCCCGAGGGTGATGTCCCCCTCGATTTTGAGAGATTGGGGCTGGGTGCCCCGTTGGGCCCACAAACCCGGAAGGGTGCCCACCCACAGCATCCACAGAAGCCGGGACCAGTTCCCCAGCCGGCCGCCGCCATTGTGGGAGAGGGCTTTTGATGTCATGGTGCCGACTGGCGGAGGGACTTGGAGCGCCTCCCTTTCTACCTTTGATACCTGCGGGGATCGATCGCACGCAGACTGTCAGAGATATGACAGTCAGACACTGTGGACGAAGACTCGAACCCAGAAAGACTGTCCCTACTGCCGGTAGGAGACGTAGCCATTCATGACATACGTCTGAATTCTGCATTCTGCCAAGCTATGTATTGAGAGTACACGCAAATTAAAGTGATACTTTAGTAAAACATAGCTTGATTGACCCCAGGCTATCTGTGCTTCAATTGTGTATTGAGTGTTGACTAAGCATATAACAGCATGAAACTTTTAAATATGATAACTTCTTATTCTGTCTAATCTCTATCACAGACCCAACTTGATCGATTTCATCGCATCTGCCGTATGTACGGTCCATTATTTGTCAACTGCAGTTTTTGTTTTGACTTCAAGATGGCGGTCGCACGAATGGCTACCTTTACAGCAGCTCCTAGATTGTTTTTCTACTTATTCTTTTTAATTTTTTCTTACTTTCATAATTTTGCTGCTGTGAATTAGGATTTTCTCCAATGTTAGACTAATAAATGTTATCTCATCTCATCATTGATTAGTTTCATTGATACAGTCTGTCGACATCTAAAACTTGATCAAGCAGCAACTTTTTTTCAGTTTTGATCTCCTCGACAATGCCAGAGTTTTCTTTCATTACAAGGAGCTACTGTCGTTTTACGCCACGATAATAGCAAACATTGTACTGTATTTTCCATTGTATGACGTGCACCCAAAAGCCTTGATTTTCTTGAAAAGATGACCTTGCGCATTATACGCACGTGCACCTTATATGTGAAGTCATATTGAGCCAAATAGAACTGGATAGTGCCTCAATCTTTCCACATTTTTTGATGATACTAGTGCAGCGTGTTCTACTGGAAAACTTTTATATATTTATCTATTATATTTGTCCGGTGCACCTTATGTATGGAAAAAGTTTGAAAATACACCATTCATTGGGGGTGTGTTTATACTCCGGAAAATGCGGTACTAATCACATTGACCATAATTAATTGGGAATGCAATCCACTCACCTGCCCATTCTTCACATCGTTCTGGACACCAGGGTATATTTTATCCCTCCCGGGTGCTCGTAGCCATATCCGCTTCAAAGTGGGGCTCGATTTTAGGGGCAAGGTTCTCCTCTGCGCACCCAAATTAGATCCTCGATCATCTCACTCCCTCAAAGTGACAAGACCGAAAAATTGCAATTGTGATGCAGCAAAACCCGAAAATGTCTCCAGCCTGTTGGCTCGGGTATCATGGCAGGGTCGAGGAACAGTGTGAGGCGGGAGTTGAGGTGGGGGTGGTGGAAAAAGTGCAATATCACAGCAGTGAGATTCTACAAATCACCGGCAAATCCCTTAAAAGCTCTCTGGCTCGTTCTCTTCCTTGCGCTCTCATTTGCGCCCGGGCGGGCGCTCCTCCCTCCTCCTGCACTCGCTCCTCTGAACCCCCTCCCCCGCTCACTCGGTCTATGGTCGCACTAATGGCCACAGATTGGGATTATCATGCAGGCGTCAGTGAAGAAACCACGAGGTGGACTAGCCCACTTTTTTCGCCCCCGCCCATAACCATAGCAAATGCAGAACTCCCTCCACCCCCACCCGCTGCTTTTGGAATCCCGGGTCACTTTCAGAGATTAGATGAGCAATTTGATTCATGCGCTTTCCCACACACTAACATGCCACGTGAGCGCATAATGTGTAAAAGAAACAAGTCGATTCGGGCTGCGGCGGAACTTCTGAAATCGGTTGCCTAAAAAATGGCAATCGATCGAGGATTCGAGTTGGACACTTTGGCCACGGACGACGTACTGTAGCAGTAGAGGAAGGAGCACACACGGCTGACTTCAGCACGTCTTTATTCCAACTACTCACACGTGGATCGAAACAAGCATTGGAAAGTGCTGTAAAACAACCTTGATTTAAACACGCCCCCTGCTGTATACCTGCTGGGTGAGAGCCATGGTCCGAGTGCCCGCTATGCAACCCCTCTAGAACACCCAGCCGGAAAATCAATATGAAAACTTCGCAGGGGGCTTCACCAGCCTGCCACAACGACTGTGCAATCCTCCTTTCAGTGGCGCGGGAGAAGTTAGTCGGGCAGGCGACCCAAGTGGGGTAATGACACTCAACACTGGCATGCTGAGGTGAGGCTGGAGCTTTCGGAGGGCGTCCGTGGCGTTGGACTTGGGCCGGCAAAAGGTCTTCACCCGCAACCAAATGAGCTGTTTTTGAGCCTGTCTAATGAAACGCACTCCCTTCGCCCACCCATATTGAGCACAAAACTCCTAGCGCCGTGTTCAAGCACTCTAAACGGGCCATCATTCGATCGCAGTGGAGAAATTTACATTTCACAACAGCATAGTTATGAAAGGAATGGAAGTAGAAAAACAAAATACATGAGCTGCTGGAAAGGAAGCCCCTCTCGCGGCGCTGTCTTGAAGTCAAAAGAAAAAAAAAACTAAATAACAAATACAACATGACAACACAAAGACACAGTGGTTTTTTTCTTTTTTTCCAAGATGGAGCCTGAGGAGGCAGCCATCAGCAAGTGCTCTCATGAGCTTTGCTTTTTTCGTTGTTTTTGTCTTGTTATTGTGTTTTCTTTTGTCACCTTATGTTGTTGTGCGTCACGTGGAAGGGATACAGATTGTTTTTCAGCATTTTTGGCCACGACAATCATCAAGGAGGAGACTGTGCTGAGCGGTTGCTCCTTTCGGCAGCATGAATATGCCAGTACTGTTTTTGAATGGGAGGAATGTCGGTGCCATTCGACTGCCATCACTGGACAGCTCTGGGGCCATTGTGCTTTTTTGCGCTTGTCATGGGCAGCATCTTCACAGCCCCGCTTTGTTCAGCGGAAAGGTCGGTGCTGTTGGACAGTCTGCGGTTGGTTGGACGGATGCATGGCTTGATGAGCCCGCGATAAGAAGAAAGCAGCGCCAGCGCAGAGCGCCGATGGTTATGTGGAACTGTTGCGGCTTGGAATTGAAGCGGATTTATGTGGGACAGGAGATGTGAGACAATGTCTTTTCGTCATTGGATGCTACAGCTGCGTGTTTGCTTTCAACATTTAGCTTGTAGTAGACGTACAAATTCCACCATGACGTCCCTGATCCACTGCTGACATGAATGCTTTGATCCTCTCCTCTTTCATCCAGAACTGATTCATGTCATCACAAAGAGGGTACAGCAAGTCCTGAAGAATGAATGACTCTGTGTCTTTGTGTTGTCATATTTGTTTTTTTTTTTTTCCCAAGATGGCAGCGCGTGAACACGCAGCGGCTCCTCTCTCTCTCCCGGCAAATTGGCGTTTTCATGTTTATTATGTTTGTTTAAGTCATTATAAGTGCCTTGCATGCTGGGTCCGAGAAGACAGTATTTCAACTGTGCTGTATGTCATGCATATTAGCATATTTGACAATAAAGCTGACTTTGACTTGACTTTGACACATAGAATCCTTCATTCTTAAGCACTTTCTGTACCCTCTTTGTTACACGAAGCAGTTCCAGATGAAAGAGGAGAGGATCAAAGCGTCTCTTCACCAGTGGATCAGGGACATCATGGTGGAATGTGCACGTCGACTACATATGGTGCCTGGAGGGGAGGGTGGTGGGCATCGTGGCACACAAAGACAAACCGGGCTGTCCTAAGTGCAGACTGTACAAACACTTATGGAACACAATGATGAACTGGTGCTGGAGTCAGGGGCTCTCCTGGCAAAAGGGCAAAGAAGGTGCATTCTAAACTTCAGATAGAAATTCACCGGGAATGCAGAGTGGCTGACCGAGCACTAACCCTGCCGGAGCGGCGTTAAGGTCTTCCTTCGGGGCCGAACGTAGCCTGAGCAAGACCCACAGAAGACGATCGCCCCAGTTACCATCCGATAGCGCGGCCCATAGCGCAACTTTAAATGATAGGTGAAAACGTTCACACATCTCGTCAACCTGTGAGTGGTACCTGCACACCCAAGGACTGGACCATGGCCAAAAACACTATTCTTTACATATACAGTGATACCTTGGCTTACCAACTTAATTGGTTCCCAGAAAGTGTGTGTAAAGCTAAAAGTGTGTATTCCAAACATTAATTTCCCATAGGAAACCATTACAATGAGAATGATGTGTTCCCAGGTCCCCATAAAACAATTTTCTACTAAATAAGCCTTAAAGGACAACCGACATCACTTTTTTGTTTCCTAACTGACATCAGAAAAACGTTTTATATCATCTAAAATACCCAAAACACGCAGTATGATATTTTTAGTCAAATGCAAAACCCCAATAAAAATGACAAAGTGTCCAAAAACTACTTCAAATTGAACCCGGAAGCGGTCAGTTTCAGAAGGTCCCACACCCTTGTTCGTGGTGTCAACCCAAGATGTCTTGCCTTGCTGGAGAATCAAAACAATGGCTTCAGATTCGGAAAAGATGCTTTCTTGTTACACATCCAGTTATGAATATGATTCAAATAGTTCTAAAGAGGAAAACATACATGCTTGCAATCGATTAAAGAATTTATTCCGGTCATTTTGATGCATCTGGAGAGAAATGTAGTGACAAACTCTTTAGTACTCACAGTACCCAAAAAAGGCAGAAGAGGGCGACAAAGCTCCGTGTAAATTGTCTCCAGGGACGTTTTGTAAGCGAACATCAAATACACTGTAGAAGTCTTGGCGCAACACACAATGATTCACCATTGCGTTATTTATGTGTTTTCCTTGTTGATCGCCATCAACATGGATCAACACGAAGTTTTCAGACCAAACAAAGTACCGCAAAATGCATTGAGGTGATGCAAGGTATGTCCTTTCTTGGTGAGGGGCGTTCCTTCAGTGACGTAGGGTGAGGACTCGTCACCAACTCAAAAACAAGACTTCCGGAATATTCAGAGCGAGTCTTAAAACGTAAAATATAGCTATATGCGGTGGAATCTTTGTAAAATACGCTCAGTAGAACTCATTTGAAGCGATTTTACAAATTATGGACACAACTTGTCCGGAGATGTCGGTTGTCCTTTAAAACTACACAAAATATCCCTTATTGTATGTATAAAATAAGTGCTATGGTATTGTAATTAAAGAAATAAACTGTACTTTATAATAAAGTCGTTTTATGTACCGTTGTGATGGTCGTTGATGGCTTGATAGAATGAAGTGGGAGGACGTGGGGGTTCACATTCCATAAGGACTGTAGGTGTCACATGCTCCTCTGCTCCAGGAGCGTGCCCCTCCCCTCCTGTCTCATCCTCCTCTGTGCCTGGAGCGGGCCTCTCCCCTCCCTACTCTCCGGACTGACTTACCTGTTCCTCATTCCGTTAATTGTGCCTTCTGGCTATAAAAGCCACCCATACCGTTCGGTCAGTGCTGGTGTATTTTCAGAAGTTCCCCGTCACCCAACCGCACGCAGGTCTGTTTCCTTGTTCTTCTCCATTGCCTGATTTTCTGTTTAGCCTCATGTTTCTCAGTAAAGACTTCTATTGAATCACTGTCTCCACTGTGTATTTCAGATCCAACCTTTACTACTTCCCATCGTCCCTCGAGTTGTCACCACTCCTCGCGCAGACATGACATAATACACCGGCCAACGATGGATCTCGCCGGTGGAGACAAATTATTATTCGCCCTAGCCCATCAGGCGGAGCGTTCGAGCCAGCTGGCGCAAGCGATCGCGGACAAACGCCACATCGCGTCCTCGCTGGCTCAACTCCTAGAGGTGGACGAGACACGCCTCACTACCCTGACGGCCCCTTCCTCACCCCCGTGAGTAGTCGCGAGCTTCGCCTTCGTAGCGTGTGGGGTGTACGCTACGAAGGCGAACCCGGGGCGCTGTGCTAAATTCTATATGCAGTGCTCGCTGGTTTTTGAACAACAACCCTCTGCCTTCGGTAGCGATGAGGCTAAAGTGGCTTTCATCGACCCACAACTGGTCGAGACGTTGGGTTGCGGCATCGAGGACCTTAAGATCCCCAAGGAGATCCTGGACCTTGACGGCCGACTGTTAGCCCGGGTAACGCGGATCACCGCACCCCTTAAACTCCGGTTATCAGGTAACCACGTCAAACACCGCCAATTCCTGCTCATGCCCTCCCGCAACGTGCCACTCGTGCTGGGCCTCCCTTGGCTCAGCACCCATGACCCTTCCATCTCTTGGGAGGGTCCCACCATACAGGGTTGGAGCCCCTACTGCGATGCCAATTGCCTACGGTCGCAGGGCGAGACCCCTTCCGCGGCGGCGCGCCGACACCCCGAAAGAGATCTGTCTCGAGGGCGTGCCGCATTGTTACCATGATCTGCGGGAGTCGTTCAGTAAGGACAACGCGCAATCCCTGCCACCCCACAGACCGTATGACTGCGTCATCAAACTGCAGCCGGGGGCTCCACTACCGGATTCCAGACTCGATCACATCTCACACCTGGAACAAGAAGCCCTGAGCACATACATTGACTCTTCCATCGCGGTGGGACTTATCTGACCCTCGCGTTCCCCGCTCGGCGCAGGGTTCTTCTTTATTGAAAAGAAAGACAGATCCCTGCGTCCGTGTGTCGATTATTGAGGTCTGAACGACATCACCATTCGCAACAAATACCCTCTCCCCCTCATGGACTCGGCCTTCGCGCCTTTCCAATCGGCTACCATCTTCACAAAATTGGATTTGCGTAGCGCATTCCACATGGTTCGCATCAGAGAGGGGGATGAGTGGAAGACCGCGTTCAAAACGCCCTTTGGGTATTTTGAATACCTGGTGATGACGTTCGGACTCACCAACACTCCCGCCGTATTCCAAAACCTCATCAACGATGTGCTCAGACTTTCTCAATGTTTTTGTATTTGTGTATTTAGACGACATCCTCATTTTTTCTAAATCCACAGAAGAACACCGGCAGCATGTCCAACGGGTCCTGGCGCGGCTCCTGCAAAACCGGCTCGACGTGAAGGCAGAGAAGTGCGAGTTCCACGTCCGCTCTCTGTCATTTCTGGGGTTCGTCGAGGAGCATGGGCAACTCCGGGCCGATCCCGCCAAGACCAAAGCGGTGGTAGAGTGGCCAACCCCGAAGACGTGGAAAGAACTTCCGCGATTTTTGGGGTTTGCCAACTTCTACCGCCGGTTTATCCGCGGTTATAGTCAGAAGGCACTCCCCCTTACTAATCTCACATCCACCAAGGTCCCCTTCAGGTGGACACCCGACGCAGAGGGGGCAGTTAACCGTCTCCGTCACGCCTTCTCCAATCCTCCGGTGTTACGTTACCCCGACCCGGACCTCGCGTTCGCGGTCGAGGTCGACGCATCGGAGTCCAGGGTGGGGGCGGTCCTGTCCCAGCGCTGCCCGGTTGACCAGAAGCTCCACCCATGCGCCTTCTTCTCCCGCCGGCTCAGCCCCGCAGAAGCCAACTACGACGTGGGGAACCGGAAACTGCTTCACTGTATACACGGACCCACAAGAACCTGGCCGCCATTCGGTCCGCCAAGAGACTCAACTCGCGGCAGGCACGATGGGCACCGTTCCTCACGCGGTTTAACTTCACTCTCACCAACTGCCCAGGGTCGCAGATATTGCAACAGCAACAGGTGCAGGCAGACACACTATAAACTTCATTAATAGCTGGTTCCCTTGCTTGTCTCTTCTCTTCAAATTGTACAGATGGCTTGTGCGGGTTGCTTGTGGAGCCTGATTGATGGGATTTTAACCTGTCCCCGACAACAAACAACACAGGTTGGAATAAGCTCGCACGATATGCCGACACCACTCACGTTTAGCGCTGCACAGCGGCTACCACCACAAAAAAGAACAGTGGGAGAAAAAGCAGGACTGGCCGACGGAACACAGATGATCCGTCTCACGGTCTGTGCCAAAAAGGCCTCAAACTCCGTGGGAACGCCTCCCACATACAGCGGTTCAAGCAAGAGCGCAAAACCCAACCCGGTCTCGAGCAAAGCTGCTTCGAACCTAGGATGGCGGCAATATCAATACTCAGAACTATGGCCAGTAGAACTTACCAAGAGATTAATAAAAATCCCGCAACATATACCACCAATTTGCCGAGTGTTGTTGTGTTATACCTGATTCACTTCAACAACTGCCCCTGGTTTGAAGTCGTCATCTGCAAGCCGTCTCCAGGCTCCTTGTCTTGCCTTCAGGCAAAACTGGAAAGTGAACTTGCAGTAGTTTAGTCTCCCGGGACTTGAGAACACCAAATGTTAGGGTGTGATGAATAAAGCAGGAATCAAAAGTAAAAACTAAAAAAATTCTTTAACATTTAGGACGGCATAAAATGCAACTGCTAACCCCAGAGGGGCAGGCAGCCCAAGGGAAAGAGAAGCTGTTTGGGAGAGCTTTTATAAAGACAGCCCGGATGTGACGTCATGACCATAAGTCCGAGAAAATAAAATGATGCGTCAGGAAATAAAAAGAAGTTTAAAATGTGTTCCTATAGCAAATTTCCCGAACACTTGTATTTCCCGCTTTGTGGAGGTGCGCGTAGAAGTTGCATCAGACAACATGTAGTTGGTGGGACGCCATGACCATGTAATACGTCAGCTCATCCGTCGTGATTCCTTGTCGGTGGAAAAGTGCTTTGACATGCTGAAACTACGAAGCCAGGTCGCTCTGCCAGAACTCGGGCAGCCTCGCGGTAGAGGCAGCGGCTGCCAGTTGGGGAGGTCGGGGCGGCACCTCTTCGTCTGTTAATAATAATAATAATTATAATAATAATCTCATCTCATCTCATTTTCCGTACCGCTTATTCCTCATTAGGGTCGCGGGGGTTGCTGGAGCCTATCTCAGCTGTCTTTGGGCACGAGGCGGGGGACACCCTGAATTGATTGCCAGCCAATCGCTGGGCACACAAAGACGTACAACAGTCACTCTCACACTCACACCTAAGGACAATTTGGAGTGGTCAATCTGCCTGCCATGCATAGTTTTTGGAGTGTGGGAGGAAACCGGAGGACCCGGAGAAAACCCACGCGGGCCCGAGGAGAACATGCAAACTCCACACAGGGAGGCCGGACCGGGACGCGAACCGGCGACCTCTGCACTGTGAAGCCGGTGTGCTAACCACTCGACTACCGCCCCTAATAATAATAATAATAATAATAATAATAATAATAATAATAATAATAATACATTTCATTTATAAGTGCCTTTCAAAACTCAAGGTCACTTTACAGTCACATGATAGGTTTTTCTGTGGGTGAGCAGCGGCAGCCACATGCGGTAGCGTTCACTCAACCCACAAGTAACCCAAATAGATAGAAAGCGAGCTAGCTAGCTAATAGAGCGCCAATATTAGCTGACTGGCTGTCTAGCTGTTGGCTATTTGGCTATCTATTAGCTATTTATTAGCTATCCATTAGCTAGCTGGCTGTTAGCTGGCTAGCTGTTGACTATCTGGCTATCTATTAGCTATTTATTAGCTATCCATTACCTAGCTGGTTAGCTATTAGCTGTCTAGCTGGCTGTAATCTGTCTAGCTGTTGGCTATCTGGTTATAACAATAATACTAATAATAATAATAATAATAATAATAATAATAATAATAATAATAATAATAATAATAATAATAATAATAATAATAAAAATAATAGTAATCAACATCATACATTTCATCTATTAGCGCCCCCCAAAACTCCCAGGGACACCCCACAGCCACAGGATATTGCATCTATTTGCTATTTATTTGCTCTCCATTAGCTAGCTAGCTATTAGCTGACTGGCTGATAGCTGTCTACCTGGCTCGCTGTTGGCCATCTGGCTATCTATTAGCTATTTATTAGCTATCCATTAGCTAGCTGGCTGGCTTTTAGCTGGCTAGCTGTTGGCTATCTGGCTATCGATTAGCTATTTATTTGCTATGCATTAGCTGGCTAGCTAGCTTTATCTATTTCAGTTACTTCGAGGTTGAGTGAACGCTGGCGTTGCCAGAAACATTTCAAACGTCGGGGTCACCAGTGTAGCAGTAGAAGAAGGAACACACATGACTGACTGGAGCATGTCTTTATTCCAACAGCTAACAAGTGGATACAAACAAGCATTGGAAAGTGCTGTAAAACAACCTTAAATTAAACACGCCCCCTGCTGTATGGCTGATGGGTAAGAGGCATGGTCCTAGTGCCCGCCCTGCAAATACTGTAGTGCACTGTGTTTTACATACTTGGCCAATAAAGATGATTCTGATTCTGCCGGTTCCTGGTTTGGTCTCAGCACAAGGTGTCGCTTTTGCTAATTTGGCAGAGCGGTTCCTGCCAACCTGTGTGATGGAAGGCACCTCTGGTCTGTGATAGTTTGGTGACAGAAATGAGTCGATTCCCGCAGCATGACCATTCAGAATTTTTCAAATTGTGTGCAAAATTCTCAAGTCGACTCCTGCAGTGTCACCATTAAGTATGATCCGAATCGTGAGGCAAATTCTTGAATCGACTCCCGCAGTGTCAACATTCTGAATGATCCGAATCGTGTGCGAATTTTTGAGTCGACTCTCATGGCGTCACCTTTCAGAATGAATCAAAACGTCTGTGAATTCTTCATTCGACTCCCATTGTGTGCGAATTTTTGAGTCGACTCCCGCAGCGGCACAATTTCAGAATGATCCGAATCGTGTGGAGATTCTTGAGTTGACTCCAGCAGCGGCACAATTTCGCGATTGATGAAAGCAATGGTTCTATAACTTTTTCATTTAAAGCACAGTCCTTTGGGCAAATGTTTTCATCGTGGAATACAACTCAAGTGCACAACCCTAGAGGGAGTCTGAGGATCGCTGAAGTGCGACATAGCGTAAAAATATGTGGTAGAACGTACGATTGTTAGTGTTTTTTTCTTTTTTTAAATGAATCCTTATTTATGGCCTACTACGACCTTAGTAGTCGTTCCTTATACAGTGATACCTTGGTTTACGAACTTGGTTCCCAGACAGAGTGTGTAAGGCGAAAAGTGTGTATCCCAAAAATTAATTTCCCATAGGAAACCATTAAAATGAGAATAATCTTTTCCCGGGTCACCAGAAAACGTTTTAATTCTCTAAGCCTTAAAATTACACCACATATGCCTTATTTTATGTATAATAAATGTGCTATGGTATTATGATTAAAGAAATAAACTGCACCGTATAATAACGTCATTTTATTTACCTTTGTGCTGGTCGTTGATGGCTTGATGGAATGGAGTGGGCGCTTTCATCAGCATTAAACACTTGATGAGGATCGTAGCCTTCTTCTTTCACCATCTTGAGGAATGATCCCTTGTACGTGCTTTCTCTGTGATGATTTTACCTTGTTCCTCATCAATTGTGTTCTGTTTAGCTGGGTTGATATGTACAGATGGATTGTGCGGGTAATTTGTGGAGCCTGATTGATGGGAATTTTAACCTTGCTGTCTACACTCTGCTTTTGAACTATCAAAGTTGAAACGAGTCCAAATTTCACTGTTTGATATCCATTCTCTCTCTGCCGTCTGCCTGTCTCTTTAATGTTCAAACCACCTCCCCTCACTGCTGCGTTCTTGACCAATCACGTGGCTTTAACCGAAGACTGGGGGCCGGGAATAGAGGACAAAAACAGTCAACTGCTATTTTCTTGTTCGGAGAGCGGGCTCGTGCGCGAACGACACATAACTCACTGTGTCGTGTGTATCCTGAAAAATAGTTTGTATGCCAAGGTAAATTTTTCATAAATTTAATGTTCGTAAACCGAAAAGTTGGTAAACCATGGAGTTCGTAAACCGAGGTATCACTGTACCCATAAAATGTGCCACAAACTACCCCAAGTAGACTGACTTCTCCAGGCCATCCTCCGCTTTTGTATACTCCAGGTGAGATTTGAAATAGTGGCTTTTGTACCGCGAACTGTTCCGGATGTACTCCAGGTAGTCTGGTGTGCCAGGGCAGACGACATTATCGGCCAGGAGGACGCTCCCTGGCCCGAGGAGGCCGCACTCCTGGTAAAATGAGGTCAAAGTCGGTGTCACATGGGATGCCAACATCAAAATGCCATGGGTAAAAAAATGACTTGCCTCCATTAGCTTGGTGTCAAGAAGGTAACGATTCTTCCAGTGGTCCAAGAAAACCAAGTCAAATGTTTTTATGCCAAACTGCTCCTTCAGTTTGGGGATCCACTCACCAGATTCTCCTTCAACTAACTGCACCTGCCGAAAGAAGAACACACGACTCAAAATCCCCTTTTCAATGGCGTTCAAAGCAGAAGCTTTTACCTTCTCAGCAACACCTGCCCATGCAATGACTTGCCGAGCGACGGCAGCATAGTCGGGATTAAATTCAAGCGTGATGAGCTGCGCGTGAGGAGGCAGTAAACTGGCGATGCGAACTGTGGAGTAGCCGCAATAGGTGCCCAGTTCCAGCACACAAACCGGATTGGCCTCCAACACCACAGAGTCAAGAATGTCACCTATGTCACACATGTTCAAAGAATAGATAGATAGAGATGGGAGAGAGAGATCGATAAGAAAAATACAAAAAAAGGCACTCGTTCCCAGTAGAAAAAAAGATGCATTGCAGGCTATCTATTGGCTATCTAGCTGGCTATCTATTAGCTATCTATCCAGCTTGCCAGCTATCTATTAGATATCTATTAGCGTGATAGTTGGCTGGCTAGCTATTAGCTACCGAGTAGCTATCTAGCTGGCTGGCTGGCTATCTATTAGCTAGCTGGCTGGTGTCAAGGTAACGCGCCTCGTCAGGCAGGAGAAGAAGCCCAAAAATTAAGGAAATGAATTTGGATGGTTTAAGTCCTGCTGTCCCTCTCGCCCCAAACCCCTCCCCCCCGAGTTTCCCTCGAACGCCCGTTACCGGGAGGGCCAATCTACGGGGACTAAAATCAAAGGAGGGGCGGGAGGAAGGGAGTGAGCGTTCCTTCCCCCTCCTCGTCCCGATTTCCCGATTCTATAAATAACCCTGTCGCTGACACTGGCTATTGTTATATTTTCAATTCCTGAATAAATTTGTGAATGGCAGTGAATGAGTTAAAAATCTGTTCTTCTTATTATTATTTTTGATGTGTTGAGAATTCTTCTCTGATTGACACACTGTGTCATAATTAACAATAACCTAAGCTCTCTATTTGCTATCTTTTTTTTTTAACTTCATGTTACTTCCGGGTTGAGTGAACGCTGGCGCGTGTGGCTGCCGCTGCTCACACGCAGAAAGTATATTCTGTGACTTTAAAGTGTCCTTGAGAGTTTTGAAAGGCGCTTATAAAATAAATGTATTATTATTATTATTATTATTATTATTATTATTATTATTATTATTATTATTAGCTGCTAGCTAGCTCTCTATTTGCTATCTAGCATGCTAGCTATCAATCTAGCTAGCTATTAGCTATCTGTTAGTGAGCGAGCTAGCTGTCTATCTATTTGAGTTACTTTGTGGTTGAGTGAACGGTGGCGCGTGTGGCTGCCACTGCTCACCCACAGAAAAAAAATTATCCTGTGACTGTAAAGTGACCTTGAGAGTTTTGAAAGGCGCTTATAAATGAAATGGCTTCTTCTTCTTCTTCTTCTTCTTCTTATTATTATTATTATTATTATTATTATTATTATTATTATTATTATTATTATTATTATGTATACGTACTGTATATCCATAAAATAGAACTGAGTTATATAGCAGAGCGCTTGCACATATGCATGTAAACAGCCACCAGTAACTAAATATTTCATTGGTTCAAGTGTCTTGACTTGATCAGAATCAGAATCAGAATCAGAATCATCTTTATTGCCAAGTAGTATGTAGAACACACAAGGAATTTGTTTCCGATAGAACACGCTGCACTAGTATCGTCGTCAAAAAAACTGCTAAGTGGCACTATACAGTTCCATTTTGGCTACTGTTGAAAGAGTTCAAAGAGTTCAAAGAGTTAGATGTCTTTTCTGATGATTTTTTTTTTACTTTACATCGGAAGAGGTTAAATCAGAAGTGTTTTTTTCCCTCACAGTATATTTACTTTTACTTAATGACAGAGTGTGGTTATTTTTTTCTCTTGTGAGAGTCATGTCGTCGGGGCTTATCCGCTCAGTACCTTTCTCATTGCCGACGTTCATGGCCCACTCGTTTTGGTTGCAGAAGTCATCGATGGCTTTGATCACGCTGCGAGGATTTCCTCTTGTGGCCTTTTTATGTACTGCAGCTAAGAGCCTCTGAAATCGAATGGGAACGGAACGACGGACAATAACCATCGAATCCCACTCCTACGTCTATGTTTAGATGATGCTAAAATCAACTCACATATAAATGCGGCCACATCTTAAATTTGAAATGCTCATTTGAGTTTTTCAAAGCAGCATTGTGAGCAACGTGGATGACGAGAAAATGAGGACAAGTGTAACGGGCAAACGTCCTTCAACTATGTCTTCAACAATCAACTCTTTAAAATTATTTGTTATTTGATAAATAAAATTTTTAAAAAATACATATGTTTGCCGTCAAGTAGAGGAAGTGCAATGCGCGAATGTTTATGTGTGTCTGTATAGACCAGGGGTCGGGAACCAATGGCTCTCGAGCCATATTTGGCTCTTTTGATGATTGCATCTGGCTCGCCGATAAAACTAAATACATATTCTTGCTTTTTCGCTGTTCATTTCGTGTTTGGGCGGCAGAAAGCGCAATTTTGATTGGATGACACTGACCTATGGCTGTTGATGTCGTAACAGGTAAACGCCCCCTTTTAAATAAGCCTGACGAGTAAAAAAAACTTTGTGGAGAGAACAAGTTCTGCCGTGATTCTTATTTGCAATGAAACAATACCACGGATGAAACAGTCAAATATCAGTGGCACTATGACAAGCCTCCTGCTAACATTAGCATCAATATACTTGTGTGAGAGACAGCAGAAAGCAAGCGTGCAGGGCTAATGAGCAGTGTGCAGGCTGGCTTGCAGTAACTTCACGTATGGACCTGGAAAGTTGACTTTCATTCCGATTGTTTGGATGGATTTTTTTATCAATTAAGAAGAATGGAAAACTTTATATTAATGGTGAGTATTATCACAAAGTTATTTTAAAAAAATATACTTTATTCTGACATTTTGTTGAAATCACATGTTTGCGTGCATGCATGTTCATGTGTATGTGGCTCTCATTGAATAACATTTCTAAATATTTTACTTTTATGGCTCTCTTAGTCAAAAAGGTTCCCGACCCCTGAGATGGAGGAAGCGCAATGTTAGGGTTAGGGTTAGAGGTGTGATCACATCCACGTCCATCCTCTTTATTTTAACTTGTTCAGGCACAATCTGTAAGTACATTTACACCATTATACATTTTACTGTTTGTTGTGCAAGTTATTTATAAGCCTACATCAATATTTCAACAGTTAAGCATTTCACATGCTTACCATAGAATTGTTGAATGAGCTAGAGAATCTTCTTCTTCTTTTCCTTTTGGCTTTTCCCTTCAAGGGATCGCCACAGTGAATCAGTAAGCTAGAGAATAGGCCTGTTATATTAATGTAATTTTATATGTATAACTGGATGCTGTACAACATTCATATTCTTTTTCTGTTTGTATGCAGTTTTACAAGAAAGACTTCCATAAAACTATTAAACGGTGGATTCTCATCTTCGTATTTTTATTGGAAGATTGTTAAGCTCACTGTCTACACCAGGGCTGGCCAACCAGTCAGAGACTAAGAGCCACATTTTTTACTGTTACTGCAAAGAGCCACATCAAGATGAGCTGTAAACTCAAGATGACCACGCAGGGAGCCACTGCGTGAACACACAGCGGCTCCCCTCTCTCTCCCGGCAAATTGGCATTTTTGTGTTTATTATGTTTTGTTAAAGTCATAAGTGCCTTGCATGCTGGGTCCCAGAGGACAGTAATTTCATATGTGCTGTATGTCATGCATATGAGCATTTGACAATAACGCTGACTTTGATAAACATGGGCACACATGAATACCCCATCACCCCATCCCTCACACACACCTCTGCTCAGACAGATTTATTATAAGCCTTCTTCTTCTTCTTCTTTTCCTTTCGGCTTTTCCCCTCAGGGGTCGCCACAGCGAATCAATGTCCTCCATCTATCCCGGTTTTGTGCATCCTCTTCTGCCACACCAGCTACCTTCATGTCCTCTTTGACCACATCCATAAACCTCCTCTTCGGTCCTCCTCTCGGTCTCCTGCCTGGCAGTTCAAGGCTCAGCATCCTTCTCCCGATATAGTCGGTCTCTCTCCTCTGGACATGTCCAAACCATCTCAGTCTGGCCTCTCTGACTTTCTCTCCAAAGCCTCTAATATGAGTTGTCCCTCTAATGTACTCATTCCTGATCCTATCCAACCTGGTCACTCCCAAAGAAAACCTCAACATCTTCAACTCTGCTACCTCCAGCTCTGCTTCCTGTCTTTTCTTCAGTGGCACTGTCTCCAGTCCAAACATCATGGCTGGTCTCACCACTGTTTTATACACTTTTCCTTTCATCCTAGCTGAAACCCTTTTATCGCATATCACACCTGACATTTTTCTCCAGCCGCTCCAGCCTGCCTGGACACGCTTCTTCCCCTCTTTTCCACACTCTCCATTGCTCTGGACAGTTGACCCCAAGTACTTAATATCTTCCACCTTCTTTATCGCTTCTCCCTGTAGCATCACTCTTGCACTTGGATCCCTTTCATTCACACACATATATTCCGTCTTGCTGCGACTGATCTTCATTCCTCTCCTTTCCAGGGCATATCTCCACATCTCTAGTTTCTCCGCCACCTGTTCCCCGTTCTCGCTACAGATCACAATGTCATCTGCAAACATCATGGTCCAAGGAGATTCTTGTCTAACATCGTCTGTCAGTCTGTCCATCACCATAGCAAACAAGAAGGGGCTCAGAGCTGACCCCTGGTGGAGTCCCACCTCCACCTTGAATTCCTCAGTCATACCGACAGCGCACCTCACAACTGTCTTACAGTCATGATACATGTCTTGCACCGCTCTGACATACTTTTCCGTCACTCCTGACTTCCTCATGCAATGCCACAGCTCTTCTCTGGGCATCCTGTCATACGCTTTCTCCAGATCTACAATGACACAATGCAATTCCTTCTGACCTTCTCTGTACTTCTCTATCAGCATTCTTAAAGCAAACACTGCATCTGTCGTACTCTTTTTGGCATGAAGCCATACTGCTGCTCAGAAATGTTCACTTCTGCTCTTAGTCTAGCTTCAACTACTCTTTCCCAGAGTTTCATTGTATGGCTCATCAACTTTATTCCTCTGTAATTAGTACAACTCTGCACATCTCCTTTGTTCTTAAAAATGGGCACAAGTACACTTCGTCTCCATTCTTCACCATCTAAGATCTTGTTGAATAACCCAGTCAGGAACACCACCGCCACCTCTCCAAGACACTTCCATACCTCGATTGGTAAATCATCAGGCCCGAGTGCCTTTCCCCCTTCATCCTCTTCAGCGCCCTCCTCACTTCATCCTTGCTAATGCTTGCTACGTCTTGGTCCACAACAGTCACGTCTTCTACTCTTTGTTCCTTCTCATTTTCCTCATTCATCAATTCTTCAAAGTACTTTTTCCATCTCGCCATCACATTACTGGCACCTGTTAATACATTGCCATCTCTATCCTTAATCACCCGAACCTGCTGCAGGTCCTTATCGTCTTTGTCTCTCTGTCTCGCCAGCCTGTAAAGATCAGTCTCACCTTCCTTGCTGTCTCGCCGAGCATACAAGTCATCATAGGTCTCTTGTTTGGCCTTTGCCACCTTTACTTTAACCGTGCGCTGCATCTCCTTGTACTGCTGTCTACTCTCGTCCGTCCTCTCAGTGTCCCACGTCTTCTTTGCTAACCTCTTTCTCTGTATACACTCCTGCACCTCCCCATTCCACCACCAAGTTTCCTTATCTACCTTTCTTCCACTTGATACAGCAAGTACTTTCCGACCTGTGTCTCTGATTATGTTCGCTGTAGTTTGCCAGTCATATGGAAGGACCTCTTGCCCACCCAGTGCTTGTCTTACCTCCTTCCTAAATGTCATGCAACACTCTTCCTTTTTCAACTTCCACCATTTTGTCCTCACTTCAGCCTTTGGTTTCTTCATCTTCCTCACTGCCAGCGTCATCCTACACACCACCAACCTATGCTGTCTGGCTACACTTTCACCAACCACTACTTTGCAGTCACTGATTTCCTTTAGATGGCGCCGTTAACACAAAATGTAGTCTAACTGTGTACTTCTGCCTCCACTCTTGTAGGTCACCCTATGTTCCTGTCTCTTCTGAAAGAAAGTATTCACAATAGCCATTTGCATTCTCTTCGCAAAGTCAACCACCATCTGTCCTTCAGCTTTCCTCATCTGGAGTCCAAACCTGCCCATCACCTCCTCATCACTTCTCAGGATGTTCTGTATGACTTCATCAAAGTCCAACCAAAATTTCTCCTTCTCCGCCAGCTCACATCCTACTTGTGGGGCATACCCACAAACAACATTGAACATCACGCCTTCAATTTCTAGCTTCAGACTCATCTTTCTATCTGATACTCTTTTTACTTCTAAGACATTCCTAACAAACTCCTCTTTTAAGATAACCCCAACCCCATTTCTCTTTCTGTCTTCACCATGATAGAACAACTTAAACCCTGACCCTAAGCTTCTAGCCTTTCTCCCTTTCCACCTGGTCTCCTGAACACACAGTATGTCTACCTTCCTTCTCTGCATCACGTCAACCAGCTCTCGACCTCTACCTGTCATTGTTCCTACATTCAAAGTTCCTACTCTTAGTTCTATACTCTTGGCGTTCCATTTCTCTCATTTCCTCCGGGCACACCTCCCTCCTCTCCTTCTTCGACCAACAGTAGTCCATTTTCCACTAGCACCCTGAAGGTCAACAGTACCAATGGCGGCCGTTGTTAACCCGGGCCTCGACCGATCCGGTATGGAATTCATAGGTTTGATTCGCATATTTGTTTTGGCAAAAATATTTACGTCGGATGCCCTTCCTGACACAACCCTCTGTATTTATCCGGGCTTGGGACCGGCACAATAAGACACTGGCTTGTGCCCCCTTGTGGCTACATTACAGATTTATTATAAGTATCACATTCTAAATACAAAATCAACAAATATATCGGAAATTGACTCCTAGAGTACTAAAACCACAGGCAACAAAGAACACTGTCTTTACACACACAAACTCACTTCAAACAAGTCTACAAACAAAAATATAATAATTTACAATAATGTGCATGTTGCTTAGTGGGACTTCTGGCATTCTTTGTCTTGGACAATCCTCATTAAATCTGGCTTGCATTCTGTTGTTGCCACTCAAAGCAATTCTTTTACATGAGTGTCAGTCAGAACCAATCGATGCTTTGATTTCACATGTTTCGGGGTAGAAAACACAGACATTGACAGTATCTTAAGCGCAGCCGGATTCGACATTGGGGTATTTTTCCATTGGCACGCGTTTCCAGTCTCTTCCCTTAAAGCAGGTTTCAATTGATCTTCCTCACACAGATCGATCATCTCTAACTCAGCCGCAGCTTCATCTGTGACTGGCGGGGCTTTCAAACAGTCCGTCTCCGCATTAAACGGGTTGACAAGGAACGTAATCTGCAGCCTTTTCAGTTGTAGAATCGGGTCTCAAAGTTTTTGTGCAAGTTTTCAACCAGTGTTGCATATCTGGCTCTGCTTATCCACGGCCACGCTGGTGACTTGCCCGCTGGCTTTTAGCAGAGTGGGAAAATGTGTTAAGGCTCCCTTTTGAATATGCGCCCTGAACAGATTCAGTTTGTTGACAAACGCAAACGCACTTTGCACCAAGTCAGGCAGAATTTTTGACTTACCCTGCAGCGTAAGGTTCAGTTTGTCCAAGTGACACAGCATGTCGACCAAAAAAGCCAGATCCATAATCCACTCGTGGTCCGAGAGCACGGCATAGTCATTGTCTTTCTCTTCCATGAACAGTTTCACGGCATCCAACAGCTCAAAAAAGCAAGAGAGTAGTTTGCCTTTTGACAGCCACCTCACAGTGCAGTGCAGCGGCAGGTCACCTGGAAGCCCTTGGTCCAGCTCAGCGATGAGATTCTTGAATTGTCTGTGGTGAAGCGCATGAGTGCGGATGCAGTTGACAATTTCCATCGCAGGCTTCATGACATTCTCTAAATTCAATGATTTAGACACGAGTTGCTCCCTGTGGATGATGCAGTGGAAATTCCAAAACTCAGGAAATGTTTGGTCAGGTTTGCACAGCCCCACAAGCCCGTTCACAGATCCGATCACGGCAGGTGCTCCATCCGTGGCTATTGCAGTCAGTTTTGGTATGGGCAGATTTGCTTTTGCAAATGCAGCCATCATTGTTTCCTTCACATCTATGCCACGGGTTCTGTCTTTTAATGGCACAATATCAAGGAGTTCTTCTTTGAGCACACAATCCTTTGTCACAGACCATGCAAATATTGCCAACTGAGGCTTGTCTTGTATGTCACAACTTTCATCCAATGCGACACTAAAATACTCACATGCTTGAAGGTCAGAGTGCAGCTGTGATTCAATAGCGGTGCTAATGTCTGAAATTCTGCGTTCAACAGTGTGGCGGGACAGTTGGACATCCGCTACCATTTGTTTTAGTTTGTCGTTTTCAGGAGAGAAGATTTCAACAACGTCCATTAAAGCATTTCTTAATAAACTCCCCTTCGTTGTATGGCTTTTTAGACTGTGCAATGTTCCAAGCCAGTTGGTATGATGCAAGCGTTATGGTCTCTAGGTGCTTTGTAAATTTTCGGGAAAAAAAGTTTTTAAAGTGACCAACTTGTGCTTGCGAAGTTCAGTCTCTTTGGGGAATTCTTGGTCGATGTTCGCGTGGAGTGAGCTGAAGTGGTGCTGAAGATTTGACGCTTTGAAATGCGCCAATGACGCCTGACATATAAGGCAGAATGGCTTGCCCTTACGCTCTACACAAAATATAAACTCTCCCACTCTGTTAAAAACGTCCTCTGTTCGTCTTCATATTTTCGTATTGCTGTGCATTTTTTCCCTGCCATTTTGAGAGCGAACTTGACGCAAATGAATTGTTTACGTCGTAAACAATTTGTGTGGAGTCTCTGACTGGTTGGTCACCCATGGTTTACGACATAAATGATTGATTTTCATCTCACGCACATGCGTGTTAACGTCACGTGGTCAGCTTGATACCGTAATTTCACGACTATGAGGTGCACTTAAAAGTCTTCACGACTCTCAGGTTCCCTTAAAAGTCTTGAATTGTCTCCAAAATGTGTAGTGCGCGCTATGGTCGCGAAATTACGGTACATAGAGGATGAATAGCAGCGCCAGCGCCAAACATTTTTTTACGCTTGTCATGTGGACGCCTCCTAAAGAGCCGCATGAAATCAACCAAAGAGCCGCATTCGGCTCGGGAGCCGCGGGTTGGCCAGGCCTGGTCTACACACTACGTTCTCATATCCAACGTATGGTTAGGGCAGAAGAGTTAGGGGTCAGAGTTTGTATGTTTCTGTATAGACTGTATTGAGCACAGAAAGCAGCCAGGTAACATGACACAATGCAGAGTAAAAAAATAAAAAATATGACACCGTGCTCAAGTGAAAGCCGTCTACTCTGTGCATAAACCGATGAAGCCTACTTAGATGACAAGCGAAACAAGGTAAAGTCCTACCTGAGGACGTGTGGACCGCGTCAGCGTGTCCAGTATCCACTCCACGATGACATCGTGCCAAAGGAGCGCCAGACCTCCGTGATACCGCACGGCGCCGGGGATCAGCCATTTATAAAGAGTATAGAGGAGCACCGCTCCGCCAACGCTGTAGCCGACGACCCACCACATCTTGCAGCCGACGAGGAAAAAGGGACAAGGTCATTTTTAACAATAATAATACATTTCATTTATAAGCGCCTTTCAAAACTCTCAAGGTTGCTTTGCAGTTACAGGTTAAGTTTTTCTGTGGTTGAGCAGCGGCAGCCACACACGCTAGCGTTCACGCAACCCGGAAGTAACTCAAATAGATAGAAAGCTAGCTAGCTAGCTAGCCAACAGATAGCTAATAACTAGATAACTAGATAGCTAGCCAGCCAGCTATATCACTATATAGCTAATAGATAGATAGCTAGACAGCTGGCCAGTATCTATTGTTCTTGGTATCCTAGGTACAGGAATCCATAAATCCATAACTGTGCCAACCAGTATTAGCATGTAGCCACACTGAGCAAACAGCTGCTGCTAAAGGCGACGACACTATAACAGCAATAGTTGCGAGACCTGTTGTGGCTCAATATGACTTCACATATAAGGCGGACCTGCGTATAAGGCGCAGGGTTATCTTTTCAAGAAAATCAAGGCTTTCGGTGTGCCTTATACACCGGAAAATACAGCACTAATTAACTAATTCACTGCCAGACCATTTAGTCTGAGTTGAGACCCTGTTATTGCAGAGGAGCTCAATTACACTTGGGCGCCGTGATCACACATTTGAATTGAGATAAAAGGAACCTCTCGTATTTCCTTTCGGCACGGCGCTCCCTTTGAGGGGGGCTAATGAGATGGGTGTTTACTATGCGGAGATGCTCTTGTCTTCCCTCAGTAAGATTCAGCCATCCCACGCTGCAATGGATATCATTTAAAGGATAACCGACACCATTTTTTGTTTCCTAACTGACATCAGAAAAACGTTTTATAGCATCCAAAATACAGTGAGACCTTGGCTTACAAACTTAATTGGTTCCCAGACAGAGTGTGTAAGGCGAAAAGTGTGTATCCCAATTTTTTTCCCCATAGGAAACCATTAAAATGAGAATAATCCGTTCCAAGGTCTCCATAAAATTTTCAACTAAATAAGCCTTAAAACTACACACAACATACCTTGTGATGGTCGTTGATAGCTCTTAATTGACACCTGTTGCTTTCTGACTTGTAAGGTCTTACGAAACTGAGGCATCACATTATCATTCATCATGTTGATGATTCTCATAGCCTTTTCTGGATGGAACTGTTCAACAAAAGCCTGCACATCCACTCCTGAATGGCCTGCTTCTGCTTGACCTCTTGAAGATAAATCAAATCCTCTGTGTTGAGGACCTCACTATGGTCAGCAACAAGCTCCTTGATGTCATCTGCATCCACTTCGAGTCCCGTAGGTGCCGGCAGAGATTTTATTACAACAAAAGGCGCGAGCGAGTCCGATGATTCCACGGACCCGGAATAAAACGCGACAAAAGAAGGCGGGCGGGAGCGATCCGTCCAGCCTGTCAAGCTAGGCAAAATAAAACGGCACACTCGGGATCCCGGAAAGCAACAAACTTACGCGATCGCAGCTAAAAATCACCTCGGGCAAAGCAAACTCTTGGACTTGCCAGCACAAGACACAGTGAGGCGCGAGGCGTCGTAATCATGTCACTGGTGAGGTGACAGCGACTCGTTGAAATGTCCCAGTATCAGTGATTAGGTGATCAACACGCACACCTCGTTCGTGTTTCTCAATGATCTCCTTCTTCTCCTCGACTGTAATTTTGTTTTGTGTCTTCTTCGGCTGGCGGAGGTTGGGAGCGGTGGCCCCGCCCCAGCTGTCAACTCGCACATGACAATTTCGGTGTCATTAGTCACATGAAAGCATCGACTAAATAACGCTTTTGTGTCAATCTTTTTGCGAAGGATGGTAGCAATGGTGGACGGTACCGGGTTCTTTATTTGTAGAATGGTCATAGAAAGTTACTCTCAGGGAAGTGACACAGCGTGGTAGATGTGTCAGGCTGAAATTCACATGACAGCCGCGGTGCGCACACGTGACGCCACAAACGCACACCTCGTTTGTGTTTCTCAATGATCTCCTTCTTCTCCTCGACTGTTATTTTGTTTTATGTCTTCTTCGGCTGAACACGAGCCTTTTTCGGTCCCATAATGGCAAAAGTATCGTTGAAGACCATCGATGTGTGCACTCATAGAAAGGGGGTGTGGAAAGGTAGGCCGGCTGGGACGCTGTTCGGTCGCGTGCTTTTGTGTTCTTCCGCCGAAGATTACTCCACCAGCCGTGGTGGGGGGTGTGTATAGCGAAAATAGTGAATATGCCAAGGTTTAATTTTCATAAATGTAACGTTCGTAAACCGAAAAGTTCCCCCACTGTAACCAAAACACGCAGGCTGATATTTTTAGTCAAATGCAAAACACCAATAAAAATGAGAGTGTCCTAAAACTGCAACAAAATGAGCTCGAAACTCGGCAAATTCAGAAAGTCCCGCCCTAGGGCCAGGTGGAAGTCCCGTCCATCGAACACCACCTGAGGGCCCATCGAGTGTGGAAGGAGACCAGGGCCGCCTTGGTGCGCACGGCGTCCCGGAACCAACGGGTCGCGGATCGTCGTCATCGCCAGGCACCCAAATACCGGGTCGGGCAGGAGGTGTGGCTGTCCACAAGGGACCTCTGGTTGGCCGGGACTTTGGCCAAACTGGGCCCACGCTTCACAGGTCCCTTCCCCATCGAGGCCATCCTCAGCCCGGTCTCGGTGAAGCTCCGGCTGCCACCTACGATGAGGATCCACCCGGTCTTCCACGTTTCCCTCCTCAAGCCAATGGAGACCAGCACCCTCCCTCCGTGATGTCACTTAGGGCATCGTCATCAACTCGAAAACAAGACTTCATGAATATTCAGTGCGAGTCTTAAAACTTAAAATATAGCTATACGCGGTGGAATCTTTGTAAAACGTGCTCAGTAGAAGTCATTTGAAGTGATTTTACAAATTATGGACGCAACTTGTCCGGAGGTATCGGTTGTCCTTTAATATCAACTGCAATAAGAGCACAGTTGCACATAGACCGCATGGTGCATTTTTTCTCAAGCAGGGATAAGATGTCAACTTGGATCAAAAGAGTGTGGATTAGACTTGGGGTGGGGGGGTCAAGTAAAATCACAAGGCCATGCTCAGCCCCCTTTTGTGAAAATGTCGCTAAGGCATGGCAGGCAACATCTGCTTTGAGCAACTGTGAAAGAGCAGCCGCCGTTGAGCTAATTCCTTTTGATCCGCGCTTTGAGTTGCATGGCAACTGGCTGCGGGTTAGGAGCCGTGTCACAAAAAAAGAAAGCGGAAGAACTGGATTTCAACCTTTCCATGTGTGCGCTGCCTCCTAGTAATGTGGCAACAAAATAAGAAACGTCAATTGACATTGTGTAAAAAAAGTGTGCGGATGCATAAATGTAAATAGGGGATGGGGTGGCTTGAAACGTGGCAGACTGTGAAAGGACACCCAAGTAATAATAATAATAATACATTTTATTTCAAGCGCCTTTCAAAACACCCAAGGACACTTTACAATAAAAACAATAAAACAAAGCACATAACAATAAAACATAAGTAAAATGATACATAATAAAATAGCAGATAGAACTATACATTGAAAGCAATTTTAAACAAGTGGGTTTTGAGGTGAGCCTTGAAAATAGGGAGGGAGTCAATATTACGGATGTTGGGTGGAAGAGAATTCCAGAGCTTGGGAGCAGAGCGGCTGAAAGCTCTGCATCCCATCATCGTGAGACGGGCAGAGGGCACATAGAGGTGAAGGGAGGATGAGGATCTGAGGGACCGAGAGGGAACAGAGATTTGAAGCAGGTCAGAAAGATAGGGAGGGGCAAGGTTATGGATGGCTTTGAATGTAAACAGAAGTATTTTGAATTCGATACGATGTTTAACAGGTAGCCAGTGGAGTTGCTGGAGGACAGGGGTGATGTGGTGAAATGAGGGGGTTCTAGTGATGATCCGGGCTGAAGAATTTTGGACGAGTTGGAGTTTATGGAGACATTTCTCATTGATACCGAAGAGAAGTGCGTTGCAATAATCGATGCGGGAGGCGACGAGACTGTGGATAAGGATAGCAGTGGTGTGAGGGGTGAGCGAGGGACGGAGACGGTTAATATTACGGAGGTGGAAATAAGCAGACTGAGTTATGTTATTTATATGGGACTGAAAAGATAGTGAGCTATCGAGGATGACACCCAGGCTCTTGACCTGAGGGGAGGGGGACACGGTTGAACTGTCAATGGTGAGAGAGAAACTGTTAGTTTTGTGGAGGGTGGATTTGGTACCGACAAGGAGAAGTTCGGTTTTGTCACTGTTAAGCTTGAGAAAGTTATGGGAAAGCCAGGATTTAATTTCTGAGAGGCAAAGTGAGAGGGATGAAGGTGGAAGAGAAGCGTCGGGTTTGCTGGAGAGATAGAGTTGGGTGTCATCTGCGAAGCAGTGAAAGTGAATGCCAAACTTACGGAAAAAATTGCCAAGAGGAAGTAGGTAGATAATAAAGAGAAGTGGCCCCAGGACAGACCCTTGAGACACACCAGAGGACACAGGAGAGGACCGTGAGGTGAACAAGTTGATTTGGATGAATTGTGAGCGATCAGAGAGATAGGAATGAAACCAGCGGAGTGGGGTATGTGTGATGCCTAGGGTGGAAAGTCTGTCGAGCAGGATAGGGTGGGAAATGGTGTCAAAGGCTGAGGTCAGGTCGAGAAGGATGAGGATGGAGAGTGAACCGGCATCGGCTGCCATAAGAAGATCATTCGTGATTTTTATGAGAGCCGATTCAGTACTGTGGCGGGGGCGGAAACCAGACTGGAATTATTCGTACAGGTTATTGTGAGTGAGATGTGAGTGACAACAACAAACAACAAATAACAAATGTAATTTCAATCCTTCCTTTTTTTTGCAAAAGGCTAAAAAAGGTCTTTGACTATTTTTTTGCATCTGATTAAAATTGATTTCAATGTCTAGGTCAAACTGCAATTTTATTATTTATTATTTTACTTCTGGTTTTGTTGTTGTGTGCTTTGTCTTTATTGTAAAATGTCCTTGGGTGTTCTGAAAGGCGCTTGAAATTAAATGTATGATTATTATTATTATTTATTATTATTTACAGTTATGAATTTGTTATTGAAGCCATTAATAATAATAATAATAATACATTTAATTTCAAAGTGCCTTTCAAAACTCTGAAGGTCACTATACAGTCACAGGATAAGTTTTTCTGTGAGTGAGCAGCAGCAGCCACACGCGCCAGCGTTCACTAAACCCGGAAGTAACTCAGATAGAAAGCGCGCCAGCTAGCTATTAGATAGCCAACAGATAGCCAACAGATAGGTAGCTAGATAGCTAGCCACCTAGATAGCTATACAGCTAATAGAAAGTTAATTAGAGAGAAAGCTAGCTAGCCAGCTAGTAGATAGCTAATTGATAGCCAATAGATAGCTATATAGATAGCTATATTAAACATTGCTCAAGATAAACATTAAAGTAGTAAGTTAAATCAGTAGCCAGCTAGTAGATAGCTTATATATAGCAAACAGATAGCTAGCTAGATAGCTAAATAGATAGAAATCCAGCCAGCCAGCTAATAGATAGCTAATAGATAGCCAATAGATAGCTAATAGCTAACCAGTTAGATAGCTAGCCAGTCAGTCAGTCAGATAGCTATTGTACGGTATTACAGAAAAGACAGAGAATTGACTTAGTGCAATATTTCTTACTAATGTCGACAAACAAAAGTCAAAAGAACAAAAATAAATAAAGAACAAATAATATGACAAAACAAAGACACCGAGTCCTTCAATCTTCAGCACTTGCTGTACCCTCTTTGTGACATGATGAAAGCCCCTCCACATATTACATACAGCGCACACAACAAATTAATGAATAACTAGTTTTCAAATTTGAAGTAAAAAAATAATGACTGTTATTGTGGTTTACATACAACAAATTGAAATTTTAGTTCAGACTTTGGCAAGCATATTGACATGCTTGATTTGCTTTCGCGGACCCAAGAAAATGACTTTGACACAGGATTTAAAGGACAAACCGACATCTCCGGACAAGTTGTGTCCATAATTTGTAAAATGGCTTCAAATGACTTCTACTGAGCGTATTTTACAACGATTCCACCGCATATAGGTATATTTTACGTTTTAAGACTCGCGCTGAATATTCAAGAAGTCTTGTTTTTGAGTTGGTGACGAGTCCGTACGTGATGTCACTAAAGGACCGCCCCTGACCGTAAAAAAGACGCATTGTGGTGGTCCTTCCATCACGTCAATGTATTTTGCTGTACTTGTTTGGTCTGGGGACCTCGTGTTGCACCCAAAAGCCGCCAGAAGGCCAGAAGAGGGCGTCCAAGCGCCATATAAGGAATTTATCAGCCTGTGGAAACAGAGGTGGCCACAGGAGGTCGCCATTTTGTGCCTTTTTTTTTGGGTGAGAGATTTCCCCCCAATGTTGCCTCAAAATGGCACAAATAAATTCTTTAATTGCAAACATGTATGCTTTCCTCTTCAGAACTATTTGAATCATATTCATAACTGGATGTGTAACAAGAAAACATATTCTCCGAATCTGAAGCCATTGTTTTGATTCACTCGCAATGCAAGACGTCTTGGCGTGACGTCACGAACTGGGGGCGGGACTTTCTGAAAATGCCCAATTCGCAGCTCAATTTTTTGCAGATTTTGGACACTTTAAGTCATGTTTTGCATTTGACTAAAAATATCATACTGTGTGTTTTGGGTATTTTAGATGCTATAAAACGCGTTTCTGATGTCAATTAAAAAACAAAAAAGTGACGTTGGTTGTCATTTAAGGGATTAGCCCACTATCTGAATAGAAAGAGAGCTAGGTGGCTCGCTCGCTAACTAGCTCCATAGATGAGCATGGGATTTCTCAAGTTTGATTTGCCCTTCGCGGGCCAAATAAAATGATGTGGCGAGCCAGATTTGGCCCCCAGGCCCTGACTTTGACACCAATGGACTAAACGGTATGACAGGAGTCAGTGTTTCGAGCAGCCATGATGTTTACTCTGTAACAAAGGTATTATTCACCTGTTGAAGGACAACAAACCAGCAAAGGAAAGTGAAACTCACCTTTGAATATGTATCTCGTCACCGCTGGAAGGCACAAGTTGTCCGTAGCGCCAAGAGTTGTCGAGATCTGCTTGCATTCACATTTGACTAGCACGCGTTGGTCTCTCTGAGCGCCACGTAATGCGAGCGAGCGAGGAATGCGGCTAAGACCATATAGTATTTCGGCGCGTTGCTCAGCGCACACACAAACTCACACCGAGCTCCTCCTACTCCCCAGCACAAATGGATTTATTTGGTGAAGCTGAGTGAGCGGCTAAACGGAAGCCGGTTCGATGCATATCACCCAGGTGGTCTTCCATCACTTTATGGGGAAGGGGGAGGGGGTGTTCCATGCCACTGCAGTCCAACTAAAAAGCGCCTTTCGAAAGTCATAGAAAACAAACTTGATAAAATAATAATAATAATAATAATAATAATAATAATAATAATAATAATAATAATAATAATAATAATAATAATAATAATAATAATAATAATAATAATACATTTCTAAGCGCCTTTCAAAACTCTCAAGGTCACTTGAGAAGTTTTTCTGTGGGTGAGCAGCGGCAGCTACATGCGCCAGCGTTCACTCAACCTGGAAGTAACTCAGATAGAAAGCGAGCTAGTGAAGGAAATAAATACATTTAGTTAGCCATTTTAAACATTGTAGGATGAACATTAAAACAGTGAGTTAATCAGTAGCAATGGTGCTCTGGTTTCAGTGGATGGGTGAGTTAATAAGAGGATGTGCAAGCGGACATGGAATGTGTGCATGTTTGTTTGGAGTTGTTCAGGTACCAGGAGGTCAAGGGGTCAGCTGGTCCTCATCACCCAAGTAAAGATAAAAGTTACGACTTAGCCAACGCTGCACAAAGGAGGTGAAATATTACGAACTGACCAAACGCTGAGCTGACAGAAGCAACTCGAGACGTTTTCACGACATCCCGCCAAAAGGATGACGACATCAGAGGAGAGGGATCCAATCAACTGCTGATTTCTTTGTTTGAGCCAAATTTGAATATGCATGTGGTACACCTTTAAATTTGGGCTGCTCAGTCTAAGCCTTTGTCTTTCGTCTCTCTTGCTGATTTGGGGCACACGAATATTTTCTGTGTCAAGAGCTGAGACCCAGAATTCTGCATTAGATGAATTGAGAGGAATAAATTATCTGTGAGTAACTTGCCGGCTTCTTTGGTGATCTCTCTCACAACGAACATGCCAATTGTTAGGTTTCAACGTTGCGCAATAAGGTAAATATTTAATTCCGTTCATAATATTTACAATTTTAAAGATAACCGTAAAATGCTATTATTAGCCTGTAATATTCTAACCTAACACTAGCTAGCTATTAGATAGCCAACAGATAGCCAGCTAGCCAACAAATAGCTAATAGCCAGCTAACCAGCTAGCTAGCTAATAAACAGCTAGCCAGCCGGATAGACAGTCAACAGATAGCCAGCCAGCTAGCCAGATAGCTAATAATAGTAATACATTTCATTTGTAGGCGCCTTTCAAAACTCTCAAGGTCACTTTCTAGTCTGTTGATCAATTTTTCTGTGGGTGAGCAGGGGCAGAGTTTGGTCATTGAGTCTGCATCCGAGGGGTCCGCTATGAGCATGTCAGAGATGTTCGGTCGGACACTGTGGACAAAGGCTCGAACACAGGAAGATTGTATTTTACTGCCGGCAGGGGACGTAGTCATTCATGACAGACACCCACATTTTGCAGCCCTCTGCAGTATATGCAAATTAAAGTGATGATGCATTAGTAAAACATAGTTTTCTTACGTCGTTCTACGCACCGACAGCTGTAAGCAAAAAATCATCGACATTTTAATTGGTTGTCTTTTCCATGAACTGATAAATTTGTAATCTGGCTAATGAGCTCTTCCTGTGAGGGAGTTTCAAGTCCTCCTGTGACCAAGAAGTTTCCAAAGTCCTAAATTCTGTTCAAGTCCAGATCTAGATGAAGATGACAGTTTAACAGGCTGTGTCTGTTTAACTCAGATTGACTGTGGCCATTTGCGCCTTTACTGTGGGCATATTGTTTGGTTGGCCAGCTAAGCATTGGACTTTTAAATATGATACCTTCTTATTCTCCATCAGAGCATCAACACAGACTGAGAGGGAGAAAACCAAAACAAAAGGGGTTTGCAGATGGTGCCCAGCAGCACACCGAGAGCCACGAAACAAGTCAGGTTGCGATCCACGGGTGTTTCAGACATTGAGCGGCCGTGGCTCGTTTTTCGGGCTGAAGATGCAACATGGTCGAAAGGAAGGAGGTGAACTGAGCTGCTTCATCCCGCGGCCACTCGTACTTGTCCAACAGAATTTCCAACAAGCTCCACGGCTTCAGTTTTGAGATGCGTCTCAGTTGTCCTGAATGGGAGTTGACAAAAGGGTCATAAATTGACTCCTCAAATTGAATTTTTAACCCCCCCCCCCCCCCCCCCCCCCCACCTACCATTTTGGTTGAAGAATCTTTTTGATTTTTTCCCTGAAAGGGCAAACTTGGATGGAAGAGGTCCTAACAGCTCAATAATGTGTGCAATGTGATCTAAAATGACAAGCAAAAGTCCTTGATCCACAGGTGAAAAAGACACTTTGATCCTCTTTTATCTACCTGATTCATAGACCTGCTTCATACAACAAGGAGGGTGCAGAAAGTGCTTAAGATTGAATGACTGTCTTTGTGTTGTCGTATTGTTTTGTTATTTTGCTCTTTTGACTTTAAGATGGCGCCGCGAGATTGGATGCCTTTCCAGCATCTCATGTATTTTGTTTTTCTACTAATTATTTTCTTCTTCCTTCAACTTTGCTGCTGTGAAATGTAAATTTCTCCACTGCAAGACTAATAAATGCTATTCCAATCCCAACCAATCCAATCCGATCCAAAATCAAGGCTTTGTTGGTGCACAAATATAGAATCAACTTTAAAATTGTCTTTATACATTTAAAGCTATCCATAACCTTGCCTCCCATACCTATCTGACCTTCTTCAAATTTCTATTCCCTCTCATTCCCTCAGATCGTCTTCCTCCCTCCACCTCTGTGTGCCCCCTCCCCTGCCCGTCTCACCACGATGGGGGACAGAGCTTTCAGCCGCTCTGGCCCCAAAATCTGGAACTCACTTCCTCCCAACATTCGTAACATCGATTGTCTTCCCACCTTCAAGTCCCATCTCCAAACCCAACTATTTAATCTTGCATTTTCTGTGTAGCTCTATCTCTTGTTTCTAGTTATAATTGTATTTTATTTATTGTATTCTATTTATAATTGTATTTTATTTATTATTGTATCCATGCTTGTCTGTGACTGTAAAGTGTCTTTGAAAGGTGTGCCCGGAGGAAAAGAGAGAAATGGAACGCCAAGAGTATAGAACTAAGAGTAGGAACTTTGAATGTAGGAACAATGACAGGTAAAGGTAGAGAGCTGATTGACATGATGCAGAGAAGTGTGTGTCCAGGAGACCAGGTGGAAAGCGAGCAAGGCTAGAAGCTTAGGGTCATGGTTTAAGTTTTTCTATCATGGTGAAGACAGAAAGAGAAATGGAGTTAGGGTTATAATAATAACCCATTTCATTTCTAAGCGCCTTTCAAAACTCTCAAGGACATCTTAAAAGTGGAGTTTTTTAGTAATGTCTTAGAAGTAAAAAGAGTATCAGATAGAATGATGAGTCTGAAGCTAGAAATTGAAGGTGTGATGTTCGATGTTGTTTGTGGGTATGCCCCACAAGTAGGATGTGAGCTGGCAGAGAAGGAGAAATTTTGGTTGGACTTTGATGAAGTCATACAGAACATCCCGAGAAGTGAGAGGGTTGTAATTGGTGGAGACTTCAATGGACATGTTGGCGCAGGAAACAAAGATAATGAGGAGATGATGGCAGGTTTGGACTCCAGATGAGGAACGCTGAAGGACAGATGGTGGTTGACTTTGCTAAGAGAATGGAAATGGCTATTGTGAATACTTTCTTTCAGAAGAGACAGGAACATATGGTGACCTATAAGAGTGGAGGCAGAAGTACACAGGTGGACTACATTTTGTGTCAACAGAATTAATTAATTAATTAATTAATTAAATTTTATTTTACTAATTTTTTTACTAATTTTACTTAATTTTGTGTAAATTTCTCCACTGTGAGACTGATAAAGGCAAATCCAATCCAATCCAATCCAATCCAAACAGCGCCATCTAAAGGAAATCAGTGACTGCAAAGTAGTGGTTGGTGAGAGTGTAACCAGACAGCATAGGTTGGTGGTGTGTAGGATGACGCTGGCAGTGAGGAAGATGAAGAAACCAAAGGCTGAAGTGAAGACAAAATGGTGGAAGTTGAAAAGGAAAAAGTGTTGCATGACATTGAGGAAGGAGGTGAGACAAGCACTGGGTGGGCAAGAGGTACTTCCAGATGACCGGCAAACTACAGCGAACGTAATCAGAGACACAGGTCGGAAAGTACTTGGTGTATCGAGTGGAAGAAAGGTAGATAAGGAGACTTGGTGGTGGAATGGGGAGGTGCAGGAGTGTATACAGAGAGAGAGGTTAGCAAAGAAGAAGTGGAACACTGAGAGGAGGGACGAGAGTAGACAGCAGTACAAGGAGATGCAGCGCACGGTTAAAGTAAAGGTGGCAAAGGCTAAACAAGAGGCCTATGATGACTTGTATGCTCGGCTGGACAGCAAGGAAAGGCGAGACAGAAAGACAAAGATGGTAAGGACCTGCAGCAGGTTCGGGTGATTAAGGATAGCTGGTCGTAAGTCGGGTGTTACCTGTATTGAATTTTAGGACCACATAAACAGCCTTTTACTTTCTATTGCCACAAAGGGACATAAGTCTTCTTGTGCCGGTCCCAAGCCCGGATAAATACAGAGGGTTGTGTCAGGAAGGGCATCCGATGTAAAAGCTTGGCCAAAGCAAACATGCGGATCAAACCTCTGAAGATGGAGGACACTGATTCTCTGTGGCGACCCCTTGAAGGGAAAAGCCGAAAGAAAAAGAACAAGAAGAAGATGGCAATGTATTAACAGGTGCCAGTAGTGTGATGGCAAGATGGAAAGAGTACTTTGAAGACTTGATGAATGAGGAAAATGAGAAGGAACAAAGAGTAGAAGACGTGACTGTTGTGGACCAAGACGTAGCAAACATTAGCAAGGATGAAGTGAGGAGGGCGCTGAAGAGGATGAAGGGGGGAAAGGCACTCGGGCTTGATGATTTACTAATCAAGGTATGGAACTCTCTTGGAGAGGTGGCGGTGATGTTCCTGACTGGGTTATTCAACAAGATCTTAGATGGTGAACAGATGCCTGAAGAATGGAGACAAAGTGTACCCGTGCCCATTTTTAAGAACAAAGGAGATGTGCAGAGTTGTACTAACAACGGAGGAATAAAGTTGATGAACCATACAATGAAACTCTGGGAAAGAGTAGTTGAAGCAAGGCTAAGAGCAGGAGTGAACATTTGTGAGCAGCAGTATGGCTTCATGCCAAAAAAAAGAGTACGACAGATGCAGTGTTTGCTTTAAGAATGCTGATAGAGATGTACAGAGAAGGTCAGAAGGAATTGCATTGCGTCATTGTAGATCTGGAGAAAGCGCATGACAGGGTGCCCAGACAAGAGCTGTGGTATTGCATGAGGAAGTCTGGAGTGACAGAAAAGTATGTCAGAGCGGTGCAAGACATGTATCATGACTGTAAGACAGTTGTGAGGTGCGCTGTCGGTGTGACTGAGGAATTCAAGGTGGAGGTGGGACTCCACCAGGGGTCAGCTCTGAGCCCCTTCTTATTTGCTATGGTGATGGACAGGCTGACAGATTATGTTAGACAAGAATCTCCTTGGACCACGATGTTTGCAGATGCCATTGTGATCTGTAGCGAGGACAGGGAATAGGTGGCGGAGAAACTAGAGATGTGGAGATATACCCTGGAAAGAAGAGGAATGAAGATCATTCGCAGCAAGACGTAATATGTGTGTGAATGAGAGGGATCCAAGTACAACAGTGATGCTACAGGGAGAAGAGATAAAGAAGGTGGAGGATTTTAAGTACTTGGGGTCAACCGTCCAGAGTAATGGAGAGTGTGGAAAAGAGGTGAAGAAGCGTGTCCAGACAGGCTGGAGCGGCTGGAGAAAAATGTCAGGTGTGATGTGTGATAGGAGGGTTTCAGCTAGGATGAAAGAAAAAGTGTATAAAACTGTGGTGAGACTAGCCATGATGTTTGGACTGGAGACAGTGCCACTGAAGAAAAGACAGGAAGCAGAGCTGGAGGTAGCAGAGCTGAAGATGTTGAGGTTTTCTTTGGGAGTGACCAGGTTGAATAGGATCAGGAATGAGTCCATTCGAGGGACAACTCATATTAGAGGCTTTGGAGAGAAAGTCAGAGAGGCCAGACTGAGATGGTTTGGACATGTCCAGAGGAGAGAGACCGACTATATCGGGAGAAGGATGCTGAGCCTTGAACTGCCAGGCAGGAGACCGAGAGGAGGACCGAAGAGGAGGTTTATGGATGTGGTCAAAGAGGACATGAAGGTAGCTGGTGTGGGAGAAGAGGATGCACAAAACCGGAATAGATGGAGGACATTGATTCGCTGTGGCGACCCCTGAAGGGAAAAGCCGAAAGGAAAAGAAGGAGATTATTATTATTATTATTATTATTATTATTATTATTATTATTATTATTATTATTATTATTATTACAACAGGAAATACTTTTTCTTATTAATTAATTTCTGTTGGATGTATTGAATAATAAATAATGAGCAATATGAGGAGGACAATCGTGATGATGTAAAAAGCAAACACACCCGACCTTCTTCTCGGGAAAATGTGGTCCCCGACTGAGGGTCAAACAGATAGTCCCCAGTGGCGAGCTCGAAAGCCTACAAGTACACACAAAGAGAGAGCCCCGATGTCGGGCTGGGATGCTATGGTCATATCCATGAGGGGCATTTGACTGTGAAATGTTTGTCGGCAACCTTTCTCACCATGCAGGCGGTGCTCCAGATGTCAGCTGGAGTGCCGTAGTCCGCGCCAATCAAGACCTCAACCGAGCGGTACTGACACGTCTGGATGTCCTCTGTAAAGTGTTTGGACTGCACAAGAAGACCACAGAGTTTGGTTTTGCTGCAAAAAAAGTTGAGCCGTCGAAAAGTGACTGATTTGAATTTATTCTCTCTTTCATGCAAGCGCGTTGCTGCGGAACAATTTTGCATAGTTTTCAAGGTTCCTTTCTAATTTTTTGCCTGTGTGCTTTTCATCTCCCTTTTTGGTATTGTAAAGCGAGGGTGGTGTGGGAATGTGAAACGCCTAAAGGCCCCTTTGTGATGTGTCAAGGCTCGACTAATGACAGGGGTGTCCAAACTTTTTGCAAAAGGGGCCTGATTTGGTGTGTTAAAAATGTATGGGGTGGGCCAACCTTAGTGGACGTTCTTTACAAATACAGTGATACCTTGGCTTACGAACTTAATTGGTTCCCAGACAGAGTGTGTAAGGTGAAAAGTGTGTATACGAAAAAAATATTTCCCATAGGAAACCATTAAAATGAGAATAATCCATTCCCAGTTCCCCACAAAACATAATTTTCTACCTTCTAATTTTCTAAGCCTTAAAACTACACAAAATATACCTTATTTTATGTATAATAAATGTGCTATGGTATAATAATTAAAGAAAGAAATTATTGTATAATAAAGTTGTTTTATTTACCTTTGTAACGGTCGATGGCTTGATGGAATGGAGTGGCCGGTTTCATCAGCATTAAACACTTGATGAGGAATGTAACCTTCTTCTTTCACGATCTTGAGGAATGATCCCTTGTAGGTGCTTTCTGTGTGATAATTGTATTTAGTTCCTCATCAATTGTGTTCTGTTTAGCTGGGTTGATAGCTTTTTGCATCGAGTGTACAAATGGCTTGTGCGGGTTGTTTGTGGAGCCTGATTGATGGGCTATTTTAACCTTCCAGTCTACACTCTGCCTTTGAAATATCAAAGTTGAAACTCTCTCACTGTCGTCTGTCTGTCGCTTTAATGTTTAAACCACCCCCGCCCTCACTGCTGCGTTCTTGACCAATCACGTGGCTTTAACCGAAGACTGGCGGCGGGGAATAGAGAACAAAAATGAGTCGGCTGCCATTTTGTTGTTAGAAGAACGGGCTTGTTCACGAACGACACATCACTCATTGAGGCAGCTCCGTATATGAAAAAAGTTCGTATGCCAAGGTAAAGTTCGATTGCCAAAGTAAAAATTTCATAAATGTAACGTTCGTAAACCGAAATGTTTGTAAGCCAAGGTAAAATTTTCATAAATGTAACGTTCGTAAACCGAAAAGTTCGTAAGCCAAGGGGTTCGTAAACCGAGGTATCACTGTAACTGAAATTCAGTCAAATAAATTTCAACGAGACATTCTGTGTTTCACATTTGTTTTTTATAATTTAATTTCAGCTATCTTAAGCATGTATTTTGGTTCATTTGAAATAATAATAATAATAATAATAATAATAATAATAATAATAATAATAATAATAATAATAATAATAATAATAATAAGGGCGGATGGCAGGCAGATTGACCACTCCAAATTGTCCCTAGGTCTGAGTGTGAGAGTGACTGTTGTATGTCTTTGTGTGCCCTACGATTGGCTGGCAAACAATTCAGGGTGTCCCCCGCTTCGTGCCCAAAGACAGCTGAGATAAACTCCAGCAATCCCCGCGACCCTAATGAGGAATAAGCGGTACGGAAAATGAGATGAGATGAGATGAGATGAGATAATAATAATAATAATAATAATAATAATAATAATAATAATAATAATAATAATAATAATAATAATAATAATAATAATAATAATAATAATAAGGGCGGATGGCAGGCAGATTGACCATTCCAAATTGTCCCTAGGTCTGAGTGTGAGAGTGACTGTTGTATGTCTTTGTGTGCCCTACGATTGGCTGGCAAACAATTCAGGGTGTCCCCCGCTTCGTGCCCAAAGACAGCTGAGATAAACTCCAGCAATCCCCGCGACCCTAATGAGGAATAAGCGGTACGGAAAATGAGATGAGATGAGATGAGATAATAATAATAATAATAATAATAATAATAATAATAATAATAATAATAATAATAATAATAATAATACATTTAATTTCCAACCAGCTTTCAGAACACTCAAGGACACTTGACAATCAAAAAAACAATACATAAAACAATAAAACCATAATTAAATTATACATAATAAAATATCTTATTGAACTAGACCATGAATGTAATTTTAAATAGGTGGGTTTTGAGGTGGGATTTGAAAGTAGGAAGGGAGTCAATATTACAGATGTTGGGTGGAAGTGAATTCCAGAGTTTGGGAGCCGAGTGGCTGAAAGCTCTGCACCCCCAAACAAAGTAATGTAGTTTATTCTACACATTGTAAGAATGAAAATTGTAAGGAGCAGTACATTGGGGAGACTCAACAAATTCTCAAAAAAAGACTATCAACCTCGCAGGGATAATACTAGTGGGCCTCAATTGGCAGTACATTTGCACCTAAAAGCTAGCAACCACTCATTTGACGACAATGAGGTTAAAATCTTTGCGAAAGAACATAGATGGTTTGAAAGGGGAGTAAAAGAAGTGATTCTCATAAAACAACAAAATCCTTCATTAAACCGGTCTGGTGGGGTGAGGTTCAATTTGGATCGTTGGTACAATAGCCTGCTTAGGCAAAACAGGTTAGGCAACATTCGTAATGGTGATGAGGTGATACCGGAGGGAGTGGGGCAAACAGGCCAGTCGTTAGTCAGGAATGTAGGAACAATCAGTGGGGCCACAGGGAGTGGACCTCTGCTCCCCCCAACCTGAGAGTAGGGAATTATCATAGCTGTGTCCGGCGCCGCCATATCTGGACATTAGGGATATATAAATAGAGCCGATACAACCAGTAAGACTTTAGTTCGCTGACGAAGCCTCTTGGATAGGAGGCGAAACGTCCGACACCTCTAAAAAAGTACAGATGACGGCTGAAGAAACCTTCTCATCGATTGCAGCATTTAATACAAACAGGTAACTAACAGCGCTACTGCCCAATGTCTTCATTCTACATGCGGGCCAGACATTATCAGTTTTATGACAGAGGCTTTTTTTATGACTTCAACAGGTTTGACTCATGATGCCGGATTATGGCAACACATCCAACATGGCAGATTTTCGTCTGGTTGCGATGTCACTCACCACCCAGCAAGCATTTCCCAGATCAGCAATCTTAATGAACAGCTTGTCCGCATTATGTGGCAGCAGGAAGTCAAGCGGACCCTCACAGTCGCTGATTCCTTCTGGAAAAAAAATACGTTATGATGCGACATCAACTTTGAAAGGACTACAGTGATACCTTGTCTTATGAAATTAATTGGTTCCCAGACAGTTTGTAAGGCAATAAGTGTGTATCCTAAAAATAATTTCCCATGGGAAACCATTAAAATGAGAATAATCCGTTCCCAGGTCGCCATAAAACATAATTTTCTACTTTATAGTTTTCTAAGTCTTAAAACTACACAAAATATACCTTATTTCATGTATAATAAATGTGCTATGGTATAATAAATGAAGAAACTTTGATCCTCTCCTCTTTCATCTAGAACTGTTTCATGTCATCACAAAGAGGGTACAGCAAGTCCTGAAGAATGAATGTCTCTCTGTGTCTTTGTTTTGTCATATTGTCTCTATGCTGTCACATTATTTGTTATTTAGTTTTTTTTTGTTCTTTTGACTTCAAGACGGCGCCGCGAGAGTGGCTGCCTTTCCAGCAGCTCATGTATTTCGTTTTTCTACTTTCATTCCTTTCATCACTTTGCTGCTGTGAAATGTAAATTTCTCCACTGTGAGACTAATAAAGGCATATCCAATCCAATCCAATCCAATCCAAATAAACTACAGTATAATAAAGTTGTTTTATTGACCTTTGTGATGGTCGTTGATGGCTTGATGGAATGGAGTGGCTGGTTTCATCAGCATGAAACACTTGATGAGGAACGTAGCCTTCTTCTTTCGCCATCTTGAGGAATTATCCATAGGAGGTGCTTTCTCTGCGATAATTGATGAAAAGCCGGATTGATGGGAATTTTAACCGTGCAGTCTGCACTAGGCCTTTGAACTATCAAAGTTGAAACAAGTCCAAATTTCACCGTTTTCTATCCATTTTCTCACTGTCGCTCTGTCGTCTGCCTGTCTCTTTAATGTTTACCCCCACCCCCACCCCACTGCTGCGTTCTTGACCAATCACGTGGCTTTAACTGAAGACTGTGCGTGGGGAATAGAGGACAAAAATGAGTCGGCTGCCATTTTCTTGTTAGGAGTACGGGCTCGTTCGCGAACGACACTTCACTGATTGTGGCGCTCCGTGTGTATCCCCAAATATAGTTCGTATGCCAGGTAAAATTTTCATAAATTTAACGTTCGTAAACCAGAAAGTTCGTACGCCAAAGGGATCGTAAACCGAGGTATCGCTGTACTGTGATGTGGATCATGTGATACAACGTTGTCCTTGTCATTGGCCGGAACCATCTTTTCAAGACATCCAAACACTGACCATTACGGGAGGGTTGTGCGTCTGGCGTCTGGTGCGAAAACAGACATGCGGACGCAGAAAAGGGAGCTTCTTTGGCGATGTCCGGCAACGAAGAGGTGAGGCCTCGATGACGGAGCGCAGGCGAATCCACCCTGTCGGACAAGAGTAACGTCCGTCTCCTTAACGCCACGTTACCGCAGGGAAGTGACGAATGACAGGTGGCGCTATTTGCGCCGTAAACATCTGATCGGGCGTCGGCGGCTCGATTTCGACTGGAGACGGTAGCAGTGGCCTTAGTTTGCTGCTTCCTCTGCGTCCGCATCAGGCGTTTTAGGTGAAACTTTGAAGCCACGCTTGACTGTGGAGGGAAGATCACACGGTCACATTCGTGGCTAGAGACCGTTTACACGAGTTTGGCATTCACACAAAGGAGATATTTTCGACTTGCAAGGTTTCTCCACCAAAGTCATCAGTCATCTGTCAAAAGGAAAGAAACTGAATCTCCATATATTTGCACGTTTCAGCATGTTTATAATTTAGCATCCTGCTATCATTCACTGTTTTGTAAAAACAAATAAATAAATGCTGTTTTGTGTAACATCAGTGTCTGAAATAACGTCTGCCTGGGCGCCTTATTTTTTTCAAATCAAATGTTTTCTTTATTACGATTTTGAAATCTTCGTTCGGTTTGGAAATTTCGGAATTTCGGTTCGTTTGGCAATTTGCATACTCGGCAAACAATCAGAAGCCTGCATCAAATAACTTTGTACAAATGCCGATTGCATTTGTATATTATTTTCCAAAGTAGACGCACAGAGAACACAAGCCAAAACCTCAGCCCAAAAACGTCTGTGTAAGCTCTCAGTCGTACAGGAGTGGTCCATCGATGAGAAGGTTTCTTCAGCCGTCATCTGTACAAATTTGAAGGTTTCTGACGTTTCTCCTCCTATCCAAGAGGCTTCGTCAGCGAACTGAAGTCTGACTGGTCGTATCGGCCCTATTTATATATCCCTAATGTCCAGCCCAGACCAAGAAGAAAGATTCAAAAGAAGCTAACAAAATTTATGACGCTACAAAATGTAAACATACATTAAAAGCAGCGTGGAAAGAGGAGTTCACGTGGCTTGTCGCAGACGACGCAACGCAAACATTGCATTGTGCAACATGCCCAACAGTGTATGGACTAACGACAACTGGAGCAAAATCATCAGCAAGGGATATTTACCATCAATTAAGCAAGGGAGCATTTGTGGTAGGTACATCAATTACTTCATTCCAGTGTTTCTTGTTGCCAAGCTTTGGCAACAAGAAACTAGAAAAAAGGGCCGGGTGCTTTGTCTCCCTCTTGTGGCAACTACAACGAATTCTAAACTTTTTTTGTGGTTGAAGAAAATGGACAGATACTAAAATGTTGGTAAGACCACAACTTTCAAGTCACAACTTTTTTTTAAATTTCCATCATTACATTTTTTGGGCATATTCAGAAAGTCCCGCCCCCTTGTTCGTGACGTCACGCCGGTATACTCCTTCCCAAACTGCCTTGCTCCAGATTCAAAACAATTAAAAAAATACAACAACAATTAAAAAAATACAAGCCAAGATTTACCTTATTCCCAAGGTTGTGGAAAACGCCCGTCAGCCTTCCCATCAAGTTGGCGAAACTCTGAAGAGATTTGTGAGTCATACAACACCACATCAATTACTGGCATACAAATATTCATCAATGAGACACTGTATGCACCTTTTTTGGTATGGCCAATGAGCTCTCTGGAAAGGAAACAGAAAACAGAATGTGACCATTAAACAATTACAGTAAATGATGCAGTTTGTTGGATTATACAGCCACTATTCTGAATTTGATACTATCCCTAAAGAGGAGAACTAAATAATAATAATAATAATAATAATAATAATAATAATAATAATAATAATAATAAATGACATAAAGGACAACCGACACCATTTTTTGTTTCCTAAGTATCATCAGAAAAACGTTTTATAGCATCTAAAACACCCAAAACACGCAGGCTGATATTTTTAGTCCAATAGCAAAACACCAATAAAAATGACTTAAAGTGTCCCAAAACTGCCACAAAAGGGGCTCGGAACTGGGGATATTCAGAAAGTCCCTCCCCCTTTTTCGTGACGTCACACCGGGATACTCCTTCCTAAACTGCCTTGCTCCAGATTCAAAACAATGGCTTCAGAGAGTTCAGATTTGTAGAAGATGCTTTCTTGTTACTCAACCAGTTATGAATATGATTCAAATAGTTCTTAAGAGGAAAGCATCAATGTTTGCAATCGATTAAAGAAGTCATTCCATGTCATTTTGAGGCATCTGGACTGAAATGTAGCGTCTCAGAAAATGCACAAGATGGCGCACAAGCTCCGTTGGAAATGGGCTGATTTGTCTGCTGGGAATTTGTGTCAACTCGTATCAAATAGTAGTCTTGGTGCAACACACAACGATTCACCATCACATTATCTATGTGTTTTCCTTCTAATTTCGCCATCAACACGAAGTTTTCAGACCAAACAAAGTACCCAAAAATGCATTGTGTGTCACTTTCTTGGTCAGGGGCGTTCCAGACGTGACGTCACGTCAGGCATCGTCACCAACTCAGAAACAAGACTTCCTGAATATTCAGCGCAGTCTTAAAGGACAACCGAGTTGTGTCCATAATTTGTAAAATGTCTTCAAATGACTTCTACGGAGCGTATTTTAATAAGATTCCACCGCATATAGCTATATTTTATGTTTTAAGACTCACACTGAATATTCCGGAAGTCTTGTTTTTGAGTTGGCGACGAGTCCGTACGTGACGGCACTAAAGGGCCGCCCTTGACCGTAAAAAAGACGCATTGTAGCGGTCCTTCCATCACGTCAATGTATTTTGCTGGACTTGTTTGGTCTGGGGACTTCGTATTGCACCCAAAAGCCACCAGAAGGCCAAAAGAGGGCGTCCAAGCGCCATATAAGGAATTTATCAGCCTGTGAAAACTGAGGTGGCCACAGGAGGTCGCCATTTTGTGCCTCTTTTTTTGGGTGAGAGATTTCCCCCCAATGTTGCCTCAAAATGGCAAAAATAATTTTTTAATCGATTGCAAACATGTATGCTTTCCTCTTCAGAACTATTTGAATCATATTCATAACTGGATGTGTAACAAGAAAGCATATTCTCCGAATCTGAAGCCATTGTTTTGATTCACTAGCAATGCAAGACGTCTTGGCGTGACGTCACGAACTGGAGGCGGGACTTTTGAAAATACCCAATTTGCAGCTCAATTTTTTGCAGATTTTGGACACTTTAAGTCATGTTTTGCATTTGACTAAAAATATCATACTGCGTGTTTTGGGTATTTTAGATGCTATAAAACTTTTTCTGGTGTCAGTTAAAAAAACAAAAAAGTGACGTCGGTTGTCCTTTAAAACGTAAAATATAGCAATATGCGGTGGAATCTTTGTAAAATGCACTCAGTAGAACTCATATGGACGAACTGGTCTGGAGGTGTCAGTTGTCCTTTAAGAGATTGGAATAAATATTGCTGTCCACCCCCTACCCCAGGGGTCTCAAACTCAATTTACCCGAGGGCCGCTGGAGGCAGAGTCTGGGTGAGGCTGGGCCGCATCAGGATTTTCACAAGAAAAGCACAGATAAAACATTCCAATGATCTCAAAATCTTTATTTTTAACACACAAAAAATGAATTAAATGAATAAATGGAAAGATGAATAAAAAATAAATTAACCAGTAATAAATAAATGAAATAATTATAATGATCATAAGGCAGATAGAGACGACTGAAAAAAATCAAAGGAAACTAATTATTTTAATAAAGTTTAAAATGTCTGTATTCACCTTTAACTTAGTGAACATAAATAAAATATTGAACATGAACTATCCTAAACATGGCTTCTCTTGCCTACGTCTTGCTGCTAGAGACCTGGCAGCGCTTCTTTTCACAAAGCCTCCATTTGGAACACAGGAGGGGCATCTTGCACATCAAAAGAGAATGGGTCGGCAAAAATTTGAAATGTGGCTTTGTGCGTCTTGAAGTCTGCAAATCTATGATTAAATTCCCTCAGTAGCTCCAAAATGGTGGTTTGTTCCATGGTTTGTTCAGCGGTTTGTTCAGCTCCACACACAAGTTTCATTCATATCAATCATGCAGGCCGCACTAACATTAATCTTTCATGTCAAGGCAGGCCGCAAAATATTATTTCGGGGCCGCAGTTGGCCCGCGGGCCGCGAGTTTGAGACGCCTGCCCTCCCCCCTCCCAGCCCCGCCCTGGTGGCAGTTCCATTTTTGAAAGCATAGTCACTAACTTGGATGGTCGGTGAACGTGGCAGACTCCGGCGGTTGCCACACTTTGGTGTCGGTGGCCAGTTTGCGAACGTAAACGTCGTCCACCCGCAGGAGGATATTCTCGGGCTTGATGTCGGTGTGGATGATCTTGCACTTTGTGTGTAAGTATTCCAAACCCCGCAGAACCTACGGACCGGAGAGTCAAGTCTTAGATTTATTGTTTTTAGTTAGCATACATTTACTTATATTACATTGATTATGCTTGCAATGAAGAATGCTTCTTATAATAAAAATGTTCATACATGCAATCACACGTTCACCTTTCTTCTTCGTCTTTCATGTTCCCACTTAATCATTAAACTAAGTCTACATTCAATGTTGGTGTGAAGTTATTAATGTGTGCTGTGAAGATGTTCCAACTCAGGAAGGACTGAAGGAGAGAAGTGAAGATGAATGTCCTCTTGGAAACCAAATAATCTTCATTTGGATGCCAGAGTGACCCAGCTGAAAACTTGATTAGAATAAAAGAATTTCCTGCTTACGAGAAACCATCTACCAAGACCAGTCACTGATGTTAATAAAAGGGAAGTGGTAGGAAGATTGTTTAGAATAGGTGAGAACGATGTACTCTGTCTTATCTATTCTCCTTGCAAGTAAAAAATTAACAATACAGCCATATTTTACGTTTTTAAACTCGCGCTGAATATTTATGAAGTCTTGTTTTCGAGTTGATGCCGATGCCAGAAGTGACGTGGCTGAGGGAACGCCCCTGACAGAGGAAGTGACACAAAATGCATTTTGGGTACTTTGTTTCGTCTGAAAATCATCTCATTTGCCGTACCGCTTATTCCTCATTAGGGTCGCGGGGGTTGCTGGAGCCTATCTCAGCTGTCTTCGGGCACGAGGCGGGGGACACCCTGAATTGGTTACCAGCCAATCGTAGGGCACACGAAGACATACAACAGTCACTCTCACACTCACACCTAGGGACAATTTGGAGTGGTCAATCTGCCTGCCATTCATGTTTTTGGAGTGTGGGAGGAAAACGGAGGACCCGGAGAAAACCCACGCGGGTCCGGGGAGAACATGCAAACTCCACACAGGGAGGCCGGACCGGGGCGCGAACCGGCGGCCTCTGCACTGTGAAGCCGGTGTGCTAACCACTCGACTACCGGGCCGCCTGAAAACACCGTGTTGATTGTGAAATTAGAAGGACAACTACATAAATAACACGATGGTGAATATTTGTGTGGCAGCCAATTGCGGTAACACGCATAAAGAACGTGTAAGTTTACACAAATTCCCAGCGGACAAACCAGCCATTTCCAACAGACCAGAGCAGTATAGCGCCAGTGTAGCGCCAACCGAAGAGCGCAAATCCCCGCTTGGATAACCCCTGTCATGCTCTCAGCCTGACAATGGGTAGAAAGTTGCTTCCAGTGGTGAAAGAGAGCAATCGTCAAAATAGTGGAGCAAACCTATCGGAAAAACATTCACCTGCTGGAACTAGGAGCTAACCGGAGTTAGCGATGGATAACCGCTGTCATTTATAAGTAAGTTCGTATCTCTTCATCTTGAAAGTTTAAACAACTTTTTGCATGCACAACCATTAAACAATCTGTATTGATGTTGACATCTTGTAGCTTCTTTGCTATTCATGTCCTTATATGCCACAAATCACCGAAGTTGATGCTATATTGCTTATTCACGGAGCTTCATATGTGCTTCACATGTCGTGTCCTTCACCGGTTTCTTCGCTTTGCTTACACGGCTCAAATTGATACGGAAGGACTTCTTTAATCGATCGCATACACTTATGCTTTCCTCTTCAGAACTATTTGAATCATGTTCATAACTGGATGAGTAACAAGAAAGGATCTTTTTTCTGAATCTGAACTCTGTGAAGCCATTGTTTTGAATCTGGAGCAAGGCAGTTTGTGAAGGAGTATCCTGACAAGATGTCATGAACTGGGGGCGGGACTTTCTGAATCTCTCCAGTTTTGAGTTCATAGTGGCAGTTTTGGGATTTTTTTCATTTTTATTGATGTTTTGCGTTTTACTAAAAATATCAGCCTGCGTGTTTTGGGTATTGTAGATGCTATAAAACGTTTTTCTGATGTCAATTAGGAAACAAAAAATGGCGTTGGTTGTCCTTTAAACTCTTAACATCAAGTCTTGCAGAAATAGAGCACCAGCACATTTTGTAAATGTGGAGAAAGTCACCTGTCTGATGATGCTTTTGACACACGGGAGTGGAAGACCGGCATAGTTGGATTTGATGATCCACCTGAGGAGCTGGTGGCCCAGCACCTCCAGGACCATGCACACATCTGGGTGGCAATTAAGGACACAGTTCGAGTGCTTTTACGTATCGGGCCAGGGAGGTAGGATACGCTCTCCGTTCACTGCGGAGATCCGGAAGTCATCGATCAGATGCACGATGGTCTCACGATTCGGATCTCTGGGGTCTCTGTCCCTCACCTGACGGCCAAAATCATGCTAAACTTCATCAAACATCGACTCGAAGCAATATAGCGAGTGAGCTCACGGACACATTTCAGAAGTTTGATCTCATCCTTTGCCGTCTCCATAAACATCGGAGCACTCTTCACCACCTTGAGGGCAACAAAACGCCTTCTCCTGAAAAAAAAAGATTCAATGTGAGATTCGACACATTAATCATGCTCTGTTTCCTATCAGCGCGTGGCCAAAGCGCTCCCTCTTTCTGTAGGAACATGAAAAAATTGTTTCACTTCAGTGTCAACCTCTTGAATGATCCTTAGTGAGTGCGCAGATCATTCCGCAATATCTATCTGTTTCAGTTACTTCCGGGTTGAGTGAACCCTGGCGCATGCGGCTCCTGTTGCTCACCCACGTACGGTATTATTTTTAATGAATAAATAAAATAGGGGGCATATAATATATAATGTATGTTAAATAAAACACTTTTGACAGACCAAATAAATTTTTTGGACGAAATCAAATATTAGCTCTGTGGCTTCTATCTATCTAGCTAGCTAGCTAGCTAACTAACTAGCTAAGAATTAGTAAATAAGGTTTTAAGTTAAGTAAATATCATCTCTAGCTAGCTATCTATGAGCTAGCTAGCTAGTTAGCTTTCTGTCTATTTCAGTTACTTCTGGGTTGAGTTACTTCTGGGTTGAGTGAACGCTGACGCGTGTGGGTGCCGCTACTTCCCCACACAAAAACTTGTCCTGCGACTGTAAAGTGACCTTGAGAGTTTTGAACGGTGCTTATAAATGAAATGTATTATTATTATTATTATTATAAACAAATCCCTTGTGTGTTCTACATACTTGGCAATAAAGATAATTCTGATTCTGATTCTGAATATGAAGATATCCAGTGGCGAGCTATGCATTTGACACCAACTGTAACTAGGCCTTCAGTAGTACTGCGTCTGAATCAATCAAACCCTTAATAACTATTTGATGATGATACAACCTTTACTGCAGATTCAGCTGCAACTGCGAATCATGTAAAAAATGTGGTGTGATTGACTACAAGTCCACTCGGGTAGCGTTAGCTAGGTAATAAGGCCTGCGAGAAGGCCTTGGTGTCGGCAACTCCAAATCTGATTAGTTAAAGCAACCGTTTGATGGACACTTATTTGGTGCTACCGGTCCCGCAGAACTGATGGTGAAGGTGTACAGGTTGATTTCTGACCCCGGTAATCAATAATGGCTGAAATGTGATTGGTTAAAAGGTTTACAGTAAATACAAAAATAAATATCTGGAAGAAAGCACAGCAGGGGAAAGAAAAGCAATGAAAGGAAGCTGAAAGACAACTTGGATTTATTTCAGAAGAATTCATAGATAAAATATCTGAATCACATAAGTCTGTGATTCTGGTATTTTAAGGCCAGCAGAGAAGGCCTAACAGGCCCTGGTGCTCCACCACTGGTATACAGTGATACCTCGGTTTACGAACCCCTTGGCTTACGAACTTTTTGGTTTACGAACGTTACATTTATGAAAATTTTACCTTGACATACGAACTATTTTTCGGGATACACACGGAGCTGCCTCAATGAGTGATGTGTCGTTTGCGAACGAGCCCGTTCTTCTAACAAAATGGCAGCCGACTGATTTGTCCTCTATTCCCCACCCCCAGTCTTTGGTTAAAGCCACGTGATTGGTCAAGAACGCAGCAGTGAGGGGGATGGTTTGAACATTAAAGAGACAGGCAGACGACAGTGAGAGAATTTCAGCTTTGATAGTTCAAAGGCAGAGTGTAGACTGCAAGGTTAAAATATCCCATCAATCAGGCTCCACAAACAATCCGCACAAGCCATCTGTACACTTGATGCAAAAAGCTATCAACCCAGCTAAACAGAACACAATTGATGAAGAACTAGATACAATTATCACAGAGAAAGCACCTACAAGGGATCATTCCTCAAGATGGTGAATGAAGGTTACATTCCTCATCAAGTGTTTAATACCAATGAAACCGGCCACTCCATTCCATCAAGCCATCAACGACCATCACAAGGGTATAAATAAAACGACTTTATTAAACAGTACAGTTTATTTCTTTCATTATAATGCAATATCACATTTATTATATATAAAATAAGGTATCTTTTGTGTAGTTTTAAGGCTTCGAAAATTAGAAAGTAGAAAATTATGTTTTATGCGGACCGGGGAAGGGATTATTCTCATTTTAATGGTTTCCTATGGGAAATTAATTTTTGGGATACACACTTTTCGCCTGACACACTCTGTCTGGGAACCAATTAAGTTCGTAAAGCAAGGTGTCACTGTAATTACTTTTGTTTTTATATAGTCTGTAGTTTTTAGTGCCATATCTACATTTCGTCCATACATTGTGTCCATAATTTGTAAAATCACTTCAAATGACTTCTACTGAGCAGATTTTACAAAGATTCCACCTGTTGAGTGCGCGTGTGTAAATGTGTGTGTGAGGCAAAGACATGACTGGGGAAATTTCATGATTGATATCACCTGCGAAACGAGCTGCTCATGTGATACCCAGAAATTGTGAAGACTTTTGAAGAGCATGCGCAGAATAAAATGTTTGTCGAGTTCCCAGACCAATAATTGACACGGCTGTGCATCATTTTTCTCTCGTGAGTACTTTGAATCACTACGAAAAGTTACAATTTTGGTTACTGTTAAAACAATAGGACTGCTGCCAGAATGACTAGCGCAACACCACCGCATATAGCGATTTTTTATGTTTTAAGACTCGCGCGGAATATTCAGGACCGTCTTGTTTTCGAGTTGATGACGATCCCCACGTGACGTGAAGTTTGTGTCATGATCTGGTTGGCGACCAACGGGTGGCGCTGTCGGCCCCGCCTGCCTGCACAGGTGCTGGTCGTCCCGATCAGTGGCAGACTGCCACGTTCGGATTGGCGACCAACGGGTAGCGCTATCAGCCCTGCCTGCAGCCTCGCAGGCGCTGGTCGTTCCAATCAGTGGCAGTCAAAAGGACTCCCGGCACGACCATTCGGCGCCGGGTCAGTGTATGCAATTGTATGCATTGTGCTTTGTGTATGCATTGTATGCTGTGCATGTGTTTGTTTCATCTTGGCAGACTTTTACTCTTGGTTTTTCTTTTGACACTTTGTATTTTTCTGTTCAGATGATTTTAACGTGTTAGATTTTGACCCTGTTGACTTTAATTTAATAAAAAAAAATACAACCTGCTGCTCCCTCCTGCCTGCTTTTTGGGATCCACAACTGCCATCACCACCATGCAAACCGCGACAGTTTGGAACGCCCCTGACACACAATGCATTTTGCGGTACTTTGTTTGGTCTGAAAACTTCGTGTTGATCCGTGTTGATGGCGAAATTAAAAGGAAAATACATGAATAACCCGATGGTGAATCGTTGTGTGTTGCACCAAGACTACTATTTGATATTCGCTGACACAAATTCCCAGCAGACAAATCAGCCCATTTCCAATGGAGCTAGGGCGCCATCTTCTGCATTTTCTGGGTGCTACATTGCTGTGATTGACGGCTCGAATTGATATGGGAGGACTCCTTTAATCATGTGCAAACATGTATGCTTTCCTCTTCAGAACTATTTGAATCATATTCATAACTGGATGAGTAACAAGAAAGCATCTTCTCCGAATCTGAAGCCATTGTTTTGATTCTCGAGCAAGGCAAGATGTCTTGGCGTAACGTCACGAACTGGAGGCGGGGCTTTCTGAAAATCCCCAATTCACAGCTCAATTTGTTGCAATTTTAACACACTTTGTCATTTTTATTGGTGTTTTGCATTTGACTAAAATATCAGACTGTGTTTTGGGTAGTTTAGATGTATAAAACAGGGGTGTCCAAAGTCGGTCCTCGAGGGCCGTGAATCAGGTGCGTTGCTCCTGGGTGAGCTGGAAAACAGGCAGGACAGCGGCCCTTAAGGACCGACTTTGGACACCCCTGCTATAAAACGTTTTTCTGATGTCAGTTAGGAAACAAAAAAATGGTGTCGGTTGTCCTTTCAGGAAAGCCATACTCACACCATATCCCAGCAGAGCCAGACAGTGGAAAAGTGACCCCATCCCAGCTTTTTGACCACCTGGTATCGGTTCTCCAAAATCTCTCCGATTTCTACAGGATAATAACCGCCTGCAACACAACACGTCTTGTGAATCTGAGTCAAAGGTCCGGCCAAGATGGTCAAGGTTCGGCGTTGGCGTGCTTTTGACCTTTCCCATAATCTTCCGGGTTCTCTTGCTGGTCATCCAACCCCTCAGGGTCAGGTGGGGCAGGGTGTGCTTGGACTGGAGGGATGGCTAAGCGAATAGATTTGGGACTCGCAGGTGTGGACGAGGGCTCAGGTGCGGAAAAGTCGCTCGGTTGGGGACGCTGACCGGGGGAGTTGTCGGTGCCAAGGGCTGAGAGAGCGGCAGCGTAGGTTGAAGACATTTTTTAACGGGGGCCTGCTAAGTTCAGAGGACAGTGCCACTCGGTGAATGGTCAAATACAACATGGGTATATCAGCATTCTCAGCAAGTCATTGAAGTTACGATTTCTTTCTCCCTCTTTACGCTAAGCACACACTTCTTTGGGGTGAAGTAATTGTTTGTACATGCTTAAAGGCATTCATCACCTCTCTCTATCTGGGAGACAGACCTACCGAAGACCTGTCGGTTGTTCCGAGTCCTGGTCTGAACTTCTGGGCTTCCACAGGGATCACTTTTAGGGCCCCTAATGTTCTCTTTTTATTTGCTATAATTGCGGTAGAGGAAGCAAGGAATTTCCTTCCATTACTTTGCTGTTGCCTGTTACTGTACATTGATGTACCACAAAGATAATATCAAAAACTGAACAACCAAGGGAAACAGAAATGATGGTCTATGGTCCTAGTTGCCCGTTCTTGGATTCTTTCAGATCAGAACAATGAAATAATCTGAAGCGTGACATGTTTGAGAATGTTTTGTTACCGGCGGTAACTTGTTTGTGCCACTACTTGTATAGCCCTGTTTATAGTAACGTTTCTGTGGAGCCATTCGGTGAATGCTCATGTATATTTTTAGCCAGACGAATAGCAATTCATGGAATCGGCTGTTGAAAGTTTTGTCTGATTATTCTAACTTGATAACTGGCACCAATATCACATTCCTTCCGACTAAATGAAGTCAGCTACATTTGAGGAGGAACACACTTACCTGGTATCTGATAGATTCCCTTATAATACATCCGTCAAAAGGAATTTGCACGAGGTCAGCCGTACGCAGTTGCTTAGCTTCGTGTGCTCGGCCCCTGTCTCTGGTAGAACTGCCAACACTCAGTCCAGGAATAGCCAAGGCGCTTGACGTGCTTTGATGCTGTCTTCCTGCATGGCTGCTGCAACGCCTCACTGCACTCAGAACTCAGACATCGATACTGGACACAGCATGAGGTAGGACTGCAATCTAGTCAAAGTCAAAATGTCAAAGTCAGCTTTATTGTCAAACATGCTAATATGTATGACATACAGCAATATCACGGCACGCACACAAACAAACACCATCTTTTCAAAATTATGGTCACGATTTTAAATCATTGCGGGGGGGGGGGGGGGGGGGGGTTATATGAAGAGAACAAGTAGTGAATAAAACAATGTGAAAATGTGGCTGATATTTTAATGGTCAAGCCAACAGTAATGGAATAATGATGTTTGTTTGTTTTTAGCAATAAATATTATTTGGGTACGAGCATTAGATATGACACCGCTGGATACAGATATGAAAAAAGTAAGTGTGTTCTAACTTCGACTATCTCGTAATATAGTAATAATAATACATTTCATTTATAAGCGCCTTTCAAAACTCTCAATGACACTTAAAAGTCACAGTATAGCTTTTCTGCAGGTGAGCAGCGGCAGCCACATGCGCCTTCGTTCACTCAACCCGGAAGTAACATAAAGTTAAATAAACAAATAACTAAATACCATTTAATATGACAACACAAAGACACGGAGTCATTCAATGGATGACGAACTTCCAGTCTGCCTCCCGACGACACCCGAGCGAAGCCGCCATGCCCTCCCGGCGATAATTCCATCAAATTCCCCATCAACTGTTTTTGGGACTTCGACTTGAAATCGTCAATAACGTTTTATATAACATTTATTATGCAGGGTGTAACTGAGCGACATAAACGTATTATTATTTGTGAAAGGAACACGTGTTTCGTAGGTATGTACCCTCAATTTTAAACGCTTTTGTGTCACAAGGAAATGAGTTGTTTGTGCTTATACCGTCGCCCAGCCACAAGATGGCGCCGGTGCTAACAAAAATCAAATGTTTGCGTCGCTATCCGACTTTCGCAACAAACTGACGCTTTATTCGGAGATACTGGACTATACGTATAGTGATACTATATAGATTTTGTTGCCACGATTTTCTATAACGCCCCCGAATTTCAAATTTTATCATAGATTCAAGTGGATTTGGTTAACTACGGAATGCTCGTCAGTTACTCTGTCAACTGTCAGTAATATCGTGAGATTTGAGAAGGCTCAGGAAAAATGTCACTTCACTCACCCTCAAATGAAACATGGTACGTACTGTCCGGACACTAAAGTCAACATGAGATACGAAACTGTTGATTGCAACATGAAACTTTATTTTAGTAGAATGAATGCACAATTCCAGACAAACGAGTACATACAGTACAAGGAAGGCCTATTGAGCCTGATTTCATAGACCTGCTCATGAAGGGAGACGCAACCGTGGTATTTCAATATATTAAAAGAGAAAGAGAGACTCCATTATTAGCAAGTCACACTGCTGAATATTCTAACACATTAATTGCCACACCGACCGATGGGAACAAGCTACAGTAGATTGCGGCAAAGTCTTCAAGTTTATGAATATAAGATCGGTAAACTTTGATTTTGAGCTCAAGTCATTGCATTTCTTCTCAATTCTAAGAAAAATACATTTCGACTCCCAGTGCACAGACATTTGGTCTTTTCCCCCAAAAAAAGCATGTTCCAACATTAAATCCACAGGGTGCTACAGTTTCGACCAGAGTAGGAAATATTATCGATGTATAGTATCAAATAAAGAAATACATTCAAATGAGTCCAAAGATAGTACATACATGGCAACTAAGTAAATACGGCCAAAAATATGCTGGAAGTTCCATTTACATCAAATCAACTTTAGCGGACGCTCATAATTTGATGTTGTAGAACATTCAGAGACTTTATTACCAACTAAGAAATAGAAGTCATGTCATGGAATACAAAGTTTTTTTTTTGTCAAGCTGATGCAAAAAACGCAAAACAAAAAACAGTAGTTGAAATGCTAAAATCATTGCATATACAAATCAGCAGAGATACATTTTTGCACATTTTATGGCGTGAGACCGGCTCACAAAAGCAGCCATATTCTGTTCATGACAGCAGCCTCCCCAAAAAAGTTATTTACCGAAAATAGAATGAATTAAAAGTGGAAGTGAGGTTTGTAATATGCCGTTAGTTGTAAAAAAAATCATACTTGTTAGTAAAGGAATAAAACATCACCTGGAAAGTCCTCAACACAATACACACTATTTACAGACTCAAAGAGGCTGACGACAGTCGGCGCTACAGCCAGTCATCTGCGATGACAATAAATCAAAGGGAATTTAAGGCTTAAGATGTTAATAAAGTGCTCCCTCCGTACAACAGCCGCATCCTCTCGAGACTGATGGAAAAAAAACACCATCGCTTCTCATACGCTGAGAGCGCTACCTTGTGAAAACAAAGAAACATCGCAAACAAACGAAACATCACAAACAAAACACCCGAGATCAAGAACCTAAAATCTATGACATTGTTCCGAATGGCCCAACTTTTTTTGTGACATTGCGAGCCACTTCACTGGATTCCAAACAGAGTGGCTTAAACGCAAGCTGTACGGATCATTCAAAAGCACTTCAATGCCACCCACGCAACGTTTCATTTAAAGGACAACCGACACCTCCGGACAAGTTGCGTCCGTAATTTATAAAATGACTTCAAATGACTTCTACTGGGCACATTTTACAAAGATTCCACCACATATAGCAATATTTTACGTTTTAAGACTCAGACTGAATATTCAGGAAGTCTTGTTTTCGAGTTGATGACGGTGCCTCACGTGACGACACGGAGGGAACGCCCCTGACAGAGAAAGCGACACACGATGCATTTTTGGTATTTTTTTCTCTGAAAACACTGTGTTGGTCGCTAAATTAGAAGGAAAACTACATAAATAACGCATGACATGGAATGACTTCTTTAATCGATTGCAAACATTTATGCTTTCCTCTTCAGAACTATTTGAATCATATTCATAACTGGTTGAATAACAAGAATGCATCTTCTCCAAATTTGAACTCTCTGAAGCCATTGTTTTGAATCTGGAGCAAGGCAGTGTGTGACCAAAAGTAACGTCATGAACAAGGGGGCGGAACTTTCTGAATTTCCCCAGTTTTCGAGCTCATTTTTGTGGCAGTTTTGGGACACTTTAAGTCATTTTTAATTGGTGTTTTGGATTTGACTAAAAATATCCGCCTGCGTGTTTGGGGTATTTTAGAAGCTATAAAACGTTTTTCTGATGTCAGTTAGGAAACAAAAAAATGGTGTCGGTTGTCCTTTAAAACACAGATGTCAAAGTCAAGGAGCGGGGGCCAAATCTGGCCCGCCACATCATTTTATTCGGCCTACGAAAGCAAATCAAACTTGTTAAATTTCATGCTAATCTATTGAGCTAGCTAACGATCGAGCAAGCTAGCTAGCTAGCTCTATTTCTATTCAGCTGGCTGGCTCATCGCTTACTTCACAGGTGTCAATGTCAAGGCCCGGGGGCCAAATCTGGCCCACCACATCATTTTATTTGGCCCGCGAAAGCAAATAAAATTTGTGAAATTTCATGATGCTCGCTCAAGTCGCAACCAAAATTTCAAATTGTCCAATGTCAACCAATTTTTACGTCAAATTGGAAAACTAGTTATTCATGAATTTGTTTTGTGTTCTGTATGTAATATGTAGAGGAGATGAAACATTCTAATGGTTTGCCCAAATTCATAACGGCCCCAAGAAGAAACCGTAACTACAATGTGGCCCGCGGCACAAAATGACTTTGACACCCTTGGTTTAAAATGACGAGGCACTCCAATCTGCTACTCTGGTATACTTGAGTTCATGGCCCGTTTCGAATGGTTGTAAAATTAATTACAGATGGAGATTGAGGTCTTGTCATCTTCCACAAACACACATTTCACTCGCATGTAATCATGTTTGCAGAACACATGCGGTTATGAGCAATATATTATCTCTTTATTATAACTTTTTGATAGCTCTGAAGATACAAAATAGAGTTTTCAACTCGTACAAAAAGTATACGTGGGGAGATTTCTTATCTCTGAGGATATTGTGAAGGACTCTGGAGGTATATCTCGACAATATTCTCAGTAAACGCTCACCTGTGTCGAGAGCACTCGTGACAGTGACATCGGACTTGACTGACGAGGGTTTCACACCATACTGCTGAGGTTGCCATGTTTCATTTCCTTGTTCGAGTCAGGGAGGGGGTGTCAATGTTTTAGTACTTTGGATGAACAAAGTGGGTGGCGTGGAGGGTCTCCTTGCTTCAGACAAGGGTGCCTGGGTCTGCGTTGGGTTCCTTCGGGGCCCCTTCCGCTGTCTGCGGGTGAGGAGTCTCCTGATAAAGGGACAGCTCCATCGACCTGTTGGTCAAGTATCACACGTGAGAACTTTTCCTCAATCTACAGCAGTGGATCTTAACCTTGTTGGAGGTACCAAACCGACAGTTTCATATGTGCATTCACCGAACACCTCTTGATTGAAAAATAAAATGTGATTTTTTTTTCAAATTCAAGACATAGATGTTTTACGTTTTAAGACTCAGACTGAATATTCAGGAAGTCTTGTTTTCGAGTTGATGACGGTGCCTCACGTGACGACACGGAGGGAACGCCCCTGACAGAGAAAGCGACACACAATGCATTTTTGGTATTTTTTTCTCTGAAAACACTGTGTTGGTCGCTAAATTAGAAGGAAAACTACATAAATAACGCATGACATGGAATGACTTCTTTAATCGATTGCAAACATTTATGCTTTCCTCTTCAGAACTATTTGAATCATATTCATAACTGGTTGAATAACAAGAATGCATCTTCTCCAAATTTGAACTCTCTGAAGCCATTGTTTTGAATCTGGAGCAAGGCAGTGTGTGACCAAAAGTAACGTCATGAACAAGGGGGCGGAACTTTCTGAATTTCCCCAGTTTTCGAGCTCATTTTTGTGGCAGTTTTGGGACACTTTAAGTCATTTTTAATTGGTGTTTTGGATTTGACTAAAAATATCCGCCTGCGTGTTTGGGGTATTTTAGAAGCTATAAAACGTTTTTCTGATGTCAGTTAGGAAACAAAAAAATGGTGTCGGTTGTCCTTTAAAACACAGATGTCAAAGTCAAGGAGCGGGGGCCAAATCTGGCCCGCCACATCATTTTATTCGGCCTACGAAAGCAAATCAAACTTGTTAAATTTCATGCTAATCTATTGAGCTAGCTAACGATCGAGCAAGCTAGCTAGCTAGCTCTATTTCTATTCAGCTGGCTGGCTCATCGCTTACTTCACAGGTGTCAATGTCAAGGCCCGGGGGCCAAATCTGGCCCACCACATCATTTTATTTGGCCCGCGAAAGCAAATAAAATTTGTGAAATTTCATGATGCTCGCTCAAGTCGCAACCAAAATTTCAAATTGTCCAATGTCAACCAATTTTTACGTCAAATTGGAAAACTAGTTATTCATGAATTTGTTTTGTGTTCTGTATGTAATATGTAGAGGAGATGAAACATTCTAATGGTTTGCCCAAATTCATAACGGCCCCAAGAAGAAACCGTAACTACAATGTGGCCCGCGGCACAAAATGACTTGGACACCCTTGGTTTAAAATGACGAGGCACTCCAATCTGCTACTCTGGTATACTTGAGTTCATGGCCCGTTTCGAATGGTTGTAAAATTAATTACAGATGGAGATTGAGGTCTTGTCATCTTCCACAAACACACATTTCACTCGCATGTAATCATGTTTGCAGAACACACGCGGTTATGAGCAATATATTATCTCTTTATTATAACTTTTTGATAGCTCTGAAGATACAAAATAGAGTTTTCAACTCGTACAAAAAGTATACGTGGGGAGATTTCTTATCTCTGAGGATATTGTGAAGGACTCTGGAGGTATATCTCGACAATATTCTCAGTAAACGCTCACCTGTGTCGGGAGCACTCGTGACAGTGACATCGGACTTGACTGACGAGGGTTTCACACCATACTGCTGAGGTTGCCATGTTTCATTTCCTTGTTCGAGTCAGGGAGGGGGTGTCAATGTTTTAGTACTTTGGATGAACAAAGTGGGTGGCGTGGGGGGTCTCCTTGCTTCAGACAAGGGTGCCTGGGTCTGCGTTGGGTTCCTTCGAGGCCCCTTCCGCTGTCTGCGGGTGAGGAGTCTCCTGATAAAGGAACAGCTCCATCGACCTGTTGGTCAAGTATCACACGTGAGAACTTTTCCTCAATCTACAGCAGTGGATCTTAACCTTGTTGGAGGTACCAAACCTCGACAGTTTCATATGTGCATTCACCGAACACCTCTTGATTGAAAAATAAAATGTGATTTTTTTTTCAAATTCAAGACATAGATGTTAGGGTAATTCGCCATACAAACATCTCTAAACATCGCTCTGTAGTCTTTGTTTACATTTTGAACTTCCTCATACGTCATATCTTGCATTCCTTTACACGATGTCGCATTTTCATAACGTCACATCCCGTCGCGTCATTACTATGCGCCGCATAAATACTCCTGCAGCCCGTTCGTCTCTCTCTCTCTCTCCATGCTCGCTCCTCCTTCCACACCGCGATGCCCGTGCTCTCCCAATTAAATCAACTTTCTGTTCAAGACCTGGCTCCCTGATGATTTAACCATCGATCTCCATCTACACCCATCGAAGCAATGAACCAAGGGCGAACGATAAAAAATAACCCAACAATAGGTATGTTTTTGACTGCAACACAAAATGAGCCGTGCATGAACATCACCTTGTTCAAATAACAAAACCAACACAATGCATCAACTTTGCTAACAGGTACAAATCCAAGAGCAGGCATAGTGGCCTTTTCATCGAATCGAGCTCTCTTCACCTTGAATTCAGCAAGTGTTGTGTTCTTGTATTCCCTGTCTCCATGCAGCTTGAAGAAGTGTTCCTTTAGTTTTGTTGGTGCTAGACTAGAGTTGCTCAACTTGGCGTTGCAAATCATGCAGATAGGACGCTCACTCTCATCACGTTCCGTGATACATGCATGTTGTACATATTCATCCGACCACTTGCTTCTTTTGCCCGACATAGTTAGTATTGATAAAATATAAAAAGGACGTACTACAACGACAGTCACACGTTGGTTTACTGCAAGCTACTGGCTAGCCTGTTCATTCGCTGTGGATGGGGGAAGCAGCAGCAGTCTAGCTGGCCTCTCTTCTTCTCTCTCTGTATTCATTTTTCCCATTTGGTACGCTTCTGACTCTATACTGCCTCCACGATTTCCTGTGGTATTTCTCAGTTTCGTCTGGAGTTCTACCGATTGCTTAACGGACATAGCAACGGACGAAACGACCCCTGGGGCCGGACGAAATGTTCCTTTTCTGTAATTAATAGAAGTGTGTCGGCGGAGGCTCCGCCGAACCCCTGAGATCGACTCACCGAACCCCAAGGCTTTGATCGAACCCAGGTTAATAACCAGTGATCTACAGGAAGCGTACTGACCTGCCGTGCAGCGGGTGGCCGTGGAAGCTGATGGACTGGGACATTTGAGGCCTGCGAGGGTTTCCAGCTTCACCTTGAACGGCGGGGGCTGGGGTGCCAGAGTTTGAGGGTGCGACAGACGTGAAACCCCCGCTTCGTTGCTCTTAGAGGGATAGCCGAGGGCGTTGCGAAGGTACCAGTCTCTCAGCCCCTCCAGGGCCAGGGCTTTGTGGAGGCTTCGCGTTGAGTCCTCGGGCGTCGGGAGGGGGAACTGTGGGGGTCGTCGAAGGAAAGCGTGGCTGTGGCTAGACGCATCCGTCTGGTAACGGATGGAGGAGGCGGCGCTACCAGGGGCAGGAAGGTGCGATGGTGGGATGGCGTCCGAGGGCCCGTGTTGCTGCAACGGGAGAAAGGGGCCGCAAGATTTGGTTCTGGTGACCTTGACCCTGCGCGCGTCGGCTTGAGAACCTCGGCCCACCAGGGGGCTGTAAGGGGTCGCGGCGCTCGGGAGGTGCACCTGGGAATGGGAGAAACCGTTGGCTCCACCCGATGAGTGGTGAGAGGGGGGATCACACCACATCCTGCCCGGCGACTGGAAGAGGTTCTGCTGGGCTTGCATCCTTTGCTGCTTTCCCCAGATGTAGTCCATCAACAGGTCGTTGTAGCCCACCCCGGCCCCCCTGCCCCCCACGGAGAGCCGCGTTTTGGCCTGCTCCCCCGACCCGTCCGCGCGCTTCTCGGGGCTGCCCGGGCGGATGTGTCGCAGTTTGCCGTCCGTCAGGGCCTCTGAGCTCTTGTAGGGCCCCCCTTTCGGGTGCATGGCGTTCCGCGGGGGTGGATCGTCCGTGAGGCCCGAGCGATCCAAGAGGGCCTCGGAGCTGTTGCTGCGTCGGGCTTTGGTATTGTGAAGGCCGCTTCGGCAGTCCGAAGACGAGCCTTCCGGGGCCAGTGGGATCATGTAGGGCACATCCAGACTCCCCGACCACTGTTTCAACCCGTTGCTCCCGGATGCCTGGGACCTGCCATCGGGCAATGGGGGGGGGGGGGGAAATAGTGGAATTAGCACATTAAGTAAGTAAGTAAGCAAGCAAGAAAGTCAGTCAGTCAGTAAGTAGATGAAATAGTAGATTTTAAAAACGGGGTTGGAAAAACAGAGGCAAATGTTAATTAACAAATAACCAAGGAAAATGTAATAAATAAATAAATAAAGATATTGAATCAATCAAAATACATACCTAAATAAATAAATACATAAATATTCAAATAAATAAATATCCAAATAAATAAATAACCAAATATGTAAATAACTAAATACAAAATAAAACATTGAAATAAACAAATAAATAGATCAATTATTACATTTTAAAAATGGGGTTGGAAAAACAGCGGGAAATGTTCAACAAATAAGCAAAGAAAATGTAAAAATAAAATAACACTATTGAATCAATCAAAATATCTACATACCCAAATAAATAAATAAATAAATAAATAAGCAAATATCTAAATTACTAAATACAAAATAAAGCATCGGAATAAATAAATAAAAGAATAAAAAAATACATTTCAAAAGCGGGGTTGGAAAAACAGCGGGAAATGTTCATAAATCAATAACCGAAGAAAATGTAAAAAATATATATATATTGAATCAATCAAAATATCTACATACCCAAATAAATAAATAAATACAAAATAAAACATCAAAATAAATAAACAAAAGAAAAAATAGATAAATAAATAATTAGTTAAATAAATACATAAATAAATAACGTTATAGTATAACTGATTTTCAGACTTTTGTGGCTTGTTGCTGTCCCATTCATCAGAGAACTGATATGAATCACACTTATCCCGAGCGGCCTCCCCCCGTCCCCACCTGGGACGGGGGGAGGGGGTTCTTAACATGTGAAAAGCGACTCATTGTATTCAAGTCACTGACCACAGGGGAGCTTTCAGTGAAGCTCATTTTCTTTACATTTCTCCGTTGACATGTAAAGATGAGTTTTAAATGTCGTTTAACCCCCGGGCCAACGACTTGCTGAAATGACAAAAGGGGGTGAGGGGGGTGGGGTCAACCCCCGCCGCCCAACGGCTCCATAAAAGAAATGTACCTGACGTGAACGCTGATTGGCGCCGTCCGGGCCAAGAGTGGCGTCGCCGGAACACTTCTGCCTTCAACGATGGACGCGCTTTTTGGCAAAGAGTGAGTTGGACTGCGAAAGACAAAATCCGAAATGAGGAAACGGGCCGCGGGGAAGCGTCCAAATCCAAACACGCTTTGGGACTGGAGATGTGAGACAATCTCTTCGTAAATGGATGTTACAGATGCGTGTTTGATTTCAACATTTAGCTTGTAGTCAACGCACACGTTCCACCATGATGTCCCTGATCCACTGGTGAAAAAGATGCTTTGATCTTTCATCTTGAACTGCTTCATGTAACATAGAGGGTACACAAACTGCTTCAGAATGAATGACTCCGTCTTTGTGTTGGCATATTATTTGTTAGTTAGGTTTTTGTTGTTGTTTTGACTTCAAGACGGCGCCGCGAGAGTGGCTGCCTTTCCAGCAGCTCATGTATTTTGTTTTTTCTACTTTCATTCCTGTAACTGGCGGGTATATTGTCATTGGTTGCCATAACAACAACAATCTAATTTATTTGGTCTTGTTCTGTAAAAGTGTTTACCGTTTCTATGCGAACCTTTAGATGCGTGTTTTTCTTAAAATCGTCTTCAATACTTTATTTATAATGTTTTGTCATTCTTATCACTTCCGTGTCATGTGTTTCGATGTACCAGAGTAATCGCTAGAGAGAGAGAGAGAACGACAGTCTAAAGTCTACATCATCACATTTCATCTGCTTTCGGTTTATTAGGTGCACACGGTACATTATTAATTTGCTTATTTACTGTAAGTCTTGTCAAACTTATTGTAATGTTAATTGTTGTTTATAAATGTCCTTTAGTTTTTACAGTGTTCCAAGTGTTCCACAATAAACGCTTGTGACATCAGTACGAAACGTCATCCTTGACCGGGGTAGATACAATTCCTTTCATAACTTTGCTGCTTCGAAATAAATGTCAATTTCTCCTCTGCCAGACGAATAAAGGCAAATCCAATCCAATCCAAACACACACACGCGAGCTTGAGGTTCCGAGTCAGGATGCAAAAGGTACCTGACGGAGCTGGTGACAGAATTACGCCGCGTCCTCATTTCGTAGTAAATCTCCACGGGGGAAAGTTTCTTGCAGATCCCGTGGTTGGGGCTGCCCACGCTGAGCCGAGGCTGCGATAGAGAGCGTTGATCGGCCGCCACGCCGGGAGAGCACTCTTGGGGCATGAAATAGAAAGCGCGTGAAATGAAGTCGCCACACATTTTTCCCTTTGTTATTTTTCATCAAACGAACGTTTTTTGGATTAAAAAAAACGCTGCTCTGGTGTTACACAAAAATGAGAAGATACCGTTGTCATGCGACGTTGAATCCGACATGGAGCTGGTACTCTCTGACAGGACACCGTCCTCTGGAAAAGACAGCAAAGACATGCGTGAAACCAAAAAAAAACAATGAAAACAAAATGGCCGCCCCCAGAAATGGCGAAAAACTGCTGGCTTTTGCCGCTCTGCTGGTTTTCCCCAAATAATAATAATAATATAATAATAATAATAATAATAATAATAATAATAATATTTATTTCAAGCACCTTTCAAAGCTCTCAAGGACACTTCACAGGCAAGCATAGATACAATAATAAATAAAATACAAATCTAAATAGAAACAAGAGATAAAGCTACACAGAAAATGCCATTTTAAATAGGTGGCTTTTGAGACGGCACACTATCTTTCCATTCCCATATAAATAACTTAACCCAATCTGCGTACTTCCACCTACGCAATATCAATCGTCTTCGCCCGTCTCTCACTCCTCACACCACTGCTATCCGCGTTCATGGTCTTGTCACCTCCCGGATTGACTATTGCAATTCACTTCTCTTTGGTGTCCCTCAGAAACTTCTCCATAAACTTCAACTCGTCCAGAATTCTTCAGCCCGGATAATCACCAGAACCTCATCCTTTCACCACATCACCCCCATCCGTCCTCCAAGAGCTCCACTGGCTCCCGGTCAAATGTAGAATCAACTTTAAAATTCTTCTTTATATATTTAAAGCTATCCATAACCTATCTGACCTTCTTCAAATTTCTATTCCTTCTTGTTCCCTCAGATCCTCATCCTCCCTCCGCCTCTGTGTGCCCCCCTGCCCGTCTCAGCACGATGGGGGACAGGGCCTTCAGCTGCTCTGCCCCCAAACTTTGGAACTCACTTCCTCCAAACATTCGTAACATCGATTCTCTTCCTACCTTCAAGTCCCATCTCAAAACCCACCTATTTAAAATTGCATTTTCTGTGTAGCTCTTTCTCTTCTTCCTATTTATAATTGTATTTTATTTATTGTATTCTATTTGTGATTATATTTCATTTATAGTACCTATGCTTGTCTGTGACTGTAAAGTGTCCTTGAGAGCTTTGAAAGGCGCTTAAAAAGTAATATTATTATTATTATTATTATTATTATTATTATTATTTCAGTTGTAAACCTATGTATAGAAAACAGGACATTTTTGGTGAAAACTGAATTGGACAAGAACCGAGACTGTATTTTGTTACCTGTGTGACAGCCACGGTGAACGGTCCTCCTGTTGGGGAGGTTTCTGTCCGCCTCCGTGTGTCTGTACAAACCGCCTGTAGAAATTGCTTTTGTCTGCCTCCTCTGAGCGACTTCATCCTGCAACCGTCCGAGGCGTCGGATCACGTCACAAAAGGGCAACGTTGCGACCGCTCCGCGACGTAACGTTGGAGGCGTCGACTTACTTCCGTGCCGCTGTTGCGAGGATGCGCGCCGGCTCTGCGTTGCACTGTCGGGGGCTTCTCCCCCGTCTCCAGGGGAAACGCTTGCGGCAGCTTCCCTGTCAGCTCCTGTGGAGAAATTCCATGAGCTGAACTCCTTCGTATGGGGCCCACAAGGTTAAAAGATTTCAGAACAGCACACCAGATTACCGTAGTTCCCGTTGTATAAGGGCCTTCATTTTCTTCAATGGGCTGAAGGCCTTATACGCCGGTCGATGCGCCTTATATGTGAAGTTGTATTGAGCCACAACACATGACATGACTGTAAAGTGACCTTGAGAGATTTGAAAGGCGCTTAGAAATTAAATGTATTATTATGATTATTTTTATTATTATTATTAGCATTATTTGCTAGCTGTTTGCTATCTATTAGCTATCAGGCTATCTAGCTAGCTATCCACTATCTAGCTGGCTATCTATATGGCTGTCTATCAGGCTAGGTATCTGTTGGCTATCGATTGGCTAGCTAGTTACCTTTCTATCTATTTGACTTACTTCCGGGTTGAGTGAACGCTGCCGCGTGTGGACGCCGCTGCTCACCCACAGACAAACTGATCCTGTGACTGTAAAGTGAGAGTTTTGAAAGGCGCTTCAAAATGGAATGTATTATTATTATTATTATTATTATTATTATTATTATTATTATTATTATTATTATTATTATTAACGTGTATGACAATTTTGGCCAACCTGCCAGCATCTCACTCTCGCACAGCAATCGACCGTGTAATGGCACTGGAAGGGGGAGTGTCCACAGACGCCGGCAGTGGCGCGGCCAGCACCAGGGCCGAGGCGTGTCGGACGTCGCTGCTCGGGATCGCCGCCACGATAACGCTGCGTCGGGCCCATGGCTGGCGCCGCCGCCTCACTGAAACAGTTTGTTCTGCTTCAGGGCAAGGTGGCAGGTTTGGCACGTCGGCACCGCCGACGGCCGCGGGGTCGGACCGTGCCTTGCCGCAGAGAGCGGGGTAGGTCCGCGGAGAGGGCAACCGGTAGAACACCGGTGACCCAGATCCACGCCTGCCCGCCCCCGTGGCGTCCGAATCAGGAAGTTTGCAAGTCATTTAGCACAGAGTCTCTATTCAACATTTTGAATGGATTTTGACTTACGACCATTTTGACTTAGGACCGTTTGGTCACAACGGAACCCGGTCGTAAGTCAGATATTACTTGTATTTGGAAAACTTTTCTATGTTTATATAGCATATTTGAAAAACTTTTCAATATTTAGATATTATATTTGGAAAATGTTTCTATGTTCATAGATTATATTTGGACAACTTTAATATATTTTTATATTATATTTAGAAAACGTTTCTATATTTAGACATTATATTTGGAAAACATTTTTCATTCATTGACGGTGCACCTTCTGTTGAGTCCAGTGCGCCTTATATATGGAAAAGGTTTAAAATTACACCATTCATTGGGAGTGCGCCTTATTCACCGGGAAAAACGGTAATTGAAAACTGTATTTTATCAGCAGGATATCATTCATACATCTCACCCCACATAATAAAAAAATATTTTAAAAATCTTGTCGGCAGACCTTGCAGGAGCAACGGTATCTAATATTTCTCATTAAATGGCAGCGCAGAGTGCCAAGAGGTAATACTCACCGCCTCTTGGAAACAAACGAGTTTGAGCTCCTCGACGCGAGTGTGAAGCAGAACCTCCAAGGCCCGTTTCCTCTCTTGCAGAACTGCAACACGCTCCACCTGCAGCTTGCCATCTTGGCGCACTTGAGCATCTAACACAACACATTTCACACCAGCCACTTGTGAGTGCACGCTGTCATTTTCTTTTCCTTTTTTTTCTCCGAAAAATAAAAGCGAGGTCTTGGTGTCAAGGTGGGGTGACAATTTGCACCTTCACAATAAGAGAGTATTGCTGGTGCCTGCTTACAGTCTCGCATGCACACACTCAATCACACACACTCACATTCACAGACGCACATAACCAGACACACACATACGTACTCTAACACAGGGATCCCCAATCCCCGGGCCGCGGACCGGTACCGGTCCGTGGGTCATTTGGCACCGGGCCGCGCAGAAAGACTGAATACTTTACATAATTTCCATTGTATTTATTATATAAGTCCGAACTATGTTTTATTTTGCTTTTAAAAGAGTTCTGCAGTGACAGCAACCAAAACAAAACTACGGAGTAGAGTGGACATAAGCAAGACACTTCGGGTGTCATTGTCTCCCATTATGCCTATATGGGACCATATCGTTGCAGAGAAACAAGCTCAGGGGTCCCACTGACTCAGTTGTAGTGAGTTGTATTTTTCATGCGCTTTGTACTTGTTTTTGCGGTGTATCTTATTTTGAAGGCACGTTTAAACATTACCATTGTGACCATAGAGCGTTAAGGGGCAGAGACGATGTTACATATGTTGTTGTTGGTGTGATGTTACCAGGACCCTGCTAATAAAGTTGTATAAAAAACACAATGGCAATTATAGCAGAGCAATGGAATTGGCATGCACAAGGATCGAGTACAGATTGCTGGAGATCCTGTGGCAATAACAAAGCGTCACATTATCATGTGTTTTGGGAATGCCCGGTCATTTCCAAATACAGTTAAGTCTCGTTATATCGATATCGGATATATTGATAATACTGCTTATTACGATACTATTTTCATTTCCCGTGCACATTTCTGGTCTTTTTATGTATAATTAGTTCCATTTAGTACGATTCATGGTTATTACGATATTCCGGTTACTACGCTGCTCTTTTTCATCTCCCGCCGGCCATTTTGCTATGTTTATATCGATACAAAAGAAACTTAAAGGACAACAGACGTCTCCGGACAAGTTGTGTCCATAATTTGTAAAATGGCTTCAAATGACTTCTACTGAACGTATTTTACCAAGATTCCACCGCATATAGCTATATTTTACCTTTTAAGACTTGCGCTGAATATTCAGGAAGTCTTGTTTTTGGTGACGAGTCACATGTGTGCTTTCCTCTTCAGAACTATTTGAATCATATTCATAACTGGATGTGTAACAACAAAGCATATTCTTCGAATCTGAAGCCATTGTTTTGTTTCACTAGCAATACAAGACGTCTTGGCGTGACGTCACGAACTGGGGGCGGGACTTTCTGAAAATGCCCAATTCGCAGCTCAATTTTTTGCAGATTTTGGACACTTTAAGTCATGTTTTGCATTTGACTAAAAATATCATACTGTGTGTTTTGGGTATTTTAGATGCTATAAAACGTTTTGATGTCAGTTAAAAAACAAAAAAGTGACGTTGGTTGTCCTTTAAGGTGAATCGATATTTGCTTAGGGGTACAGTACCACCATCATTGAAATCTGCATCGGTCGCGCCGTTGGTCACATGGCTTGGTCACGTGACTGGTCACGTGGTAGAAAATGGCGTCGGGGACCACTGCTCTAACACACACACACGCACACACAAAGGTGTGTGCACGGTGATAAGATTATCTGGCAGCTGTGGTGTCAGTATGCGAGTAAGAGGCCTTGACACATGCAGACGTTTCAGTTGGTGATTCCACCGAGACAAACACTTTTGTTTTCATTTGGCTGGACTGTTAGAGGGAGGGTGATGGTGGGAGGGGGGGGACAATAACACAAGCTGAAAATTCCTCTGGGTTATCGCAAGCGTGTCTCGACAGGACGCCGTCCTCTGCAAAAGACAGCAAAGACATGCAAGCCCTTACTCACCCAGAGCGCCCACCAACCCCATGGACGTAATCAGGTGGCCTTTGACCTCCATGCGGGTTAATTGCGGGGTCTAGACGATTCACGCTCTTAGCCGCACCCTCACCTAAGGGACAGAAAAGCCGGTTGACATCCAACTAGCAGCCCGAGGCCTGATGGAGGGGGCGTCCTTTGGCTCCACTGACCTTGCCGTGTCGGCCATGGCCTGCCCCCGAAGCGTCCGGTCCGTGGTCAGCGGGGGGTGACTCTGCGTGTCCCCTTATTCCGACGTAGCATCGGGAGACAACACCGCTGCTTCAGAGCTTACAATGGAATCCTTCTAAAGACAAAAAAGGTACCCTCTTTAGATATGCAAGAAAACGGGTTGCAGTAGCAAACCCAGTCGCGGGGGTTTTAAGGCAGACGTGTACAAAGTCGGGCCCAGGGGTCAAATGCCGCGTCTGCTCCATTTTCATCCTTCAGACTCTCAGAAATAACGTCTGGCCCGCATGTAAAATGAATATACAGTAATACCTCGACTTACGAATGCTTTCGCTGACAAACTTTTCGCCGAACGAACGTTAAATTCGCGAGAATATAAGCTTGGCATACGAACTATTTTTCGGGAAACACACAGAGCGCCACAATGAGTGATTTGACAGAGAGTGAGAAAATGGATAGAAAACAAAGTGAAATTTGGACTCGTTTCAACTTTATTGATAGTTCAAAGGCAGAGAGTAGACTGCAAGGGCAAAATATCCCATCAATCAGGCTCCACAAATAACCCGCACAAGCCATCAGTTCAATTTGAAATGAAAAGACAAGCAGGGGAACCAGCTATTAATGCAGTTTCTAGTGTGTCTGCTTGCATCTGTTGCAATATCACAACTTCCAAGATGTCTCCTTGAGACACTTTGTGCCAAAAGCTATCAACCCAGCTAAACAGAACACAATTGATGAGGAACTAGGTAAAATGATCAAAGAGAAAGCACAGCAACTTCACACGTATATCATTAAGAGGCAACCTGGAAGTTCGTCGTCCATTGATGATTTCAAGGCTAGCCACGGAAGATTCGAGAACTTTAAGCATCGTACAGGGAGTCATAGTGTCATTCGTCATGGCGAGGCAGTTGATTCTGACTATAAAGCTGCCAAAGCTTACAAGGAATAATTCCTCAACATTATGGAAAAAGAAGGTGATGTTCCTCATCAAGTGTTTAATGCTGATCAAACAGGCCTTTTTTGGAAAAAGATGCCGAACCGGACTTTCATTACACAGGAAGAGAAGTCCGCCCCTGGGCTTAAGCCTATGAAAGATAGGCTAACCCTTCTTCCCACAGTCCTGATGGAATGTGACTTTCCCTCCCACCTCCTCCCACTCCATTCCGTCAAGCCATCAACGACCATCACAAAGGTAAATAAAATGACTTGATTATACACATTTATTCTACATAAAATAAGGTATATTTTGTGTTGTTTTAAGGCTTGGAAAGTAGAAAATTATGTTTTATGGGGACCTGGGAACGGATTATTCTCATTTTAATGGTTTTCTATGGGAAATTAATGTTTGGAATACACACTTTTCGCCTTACACACACTGTCTGGGAACCAAATAAATTAGTAAGGCAAGGTATCACTGTATTGGGAGGTAGTGCTGTTAGTTCCGTGTATCAATTGCTGCCATCTAGAGCATCACTTAGGAACTACCAATTTTCTATAATGGCGATTTTCTATTTTTTTTTTATTCTACAATGGCGATTTTCTACATTATTTTTATTTCTAAAATGGCTATTTTAAAATACAAAAATCTAAAATGGCAATTTTCTACATTAAAAAAAAAAATTCTAAAATGGCAATGTTCCATTTTCTTATTTCTAAAATGGAGATTTTCTACATTTAAAATGATCAAAAATGGCGATTTTCTACTTTTTTTTTTTAATTCTAAAATGCTGATTTTCGACATTTAAAAATGCTTTTCTAGAATGACGATTTTCTATTTTTTTTTTCTAAAATGGTGACAATCAACAAAAGAACAAAAAGGAACCTTCACCCTCTGTTTTATGCTTAGGAACCAGTTTTTGAAAGAAGCTTGCAAAGTTCTGGTGCTCCAAGGCAAAGTGTGAAAGCGGGAGTCTAAAATTACCTCAGTGAATTCATTAACAAGCCATTAATTTGCAGAGCAGAAGTGAAAGGAGAGAATATTCGTGTCTTCAGACAAATCCCACCGCGTGTGTGCAAAAATAGCAAATGTCAGAAGCGTTCAGCGAGAGGAGGGTCGACATCAAACAAATAACGCTGTGCCGTCTTTTAAAGAAAAAAAGTTTGTCTGTCTTGTGAAGAAAAGAGCCATCTGCGAGCCAGACCGGCTTTTTGGGGGTCGGGCAAGGTAAAAGATGGAACGTCCCGTTTGGCCGCTTGAAACAACAGTGATTGAAGTCCGCTTTGTCTGCATGCATAGTTGAAATACTTTTGGAGTTTGCGCCGGCCTCTGTCGTGGACCTCGGCGAGCAACACTTGTCCTCATGTCTCAACTTGACTCAACTGTATTTCCAGTCTACGACTGGCCTGATTGCCACCATTTTAGTTCGCTGCCCCATTTGCTCCAGAGCAAATGGGGAAATCAGGCCTGTCGTAGACCCCATAATCAGGCAGGACAATCAAAGTAATTAGCCAGGACAATAGAAGTAATCAGTTTAGCCTCAGGGAATAGTCCTCTGCTCCCCCCAACTTAGAGCAGGGACCTATCATAGCAGAGGTCTGGCACCGCCACCTCTGATCTATCGATAGTCCCGGTTATATCGATATTTTTTCGGACTCCTGAGAATATCGATATAACGAGACTTTACTGTATATATATATATATATAGGGCCAAAACTACTACCAGCAAATTTTAGTTAGCTGACAAAGCCTCTTGGATGAGAAGCGAAATTTTCGACACCTTCAAATTTGTACAGATGACGGCTGAAGAAACCTTCTCATCGATGGACCACTCCTGTACGACTGAGAGCTTACACAGACAGTCCGTCTTCTTGTGGTTTACATGGGACAATTAGAAAATGTGGTTTGGATATTAGCAAGCATAATGGAATTTCACAAGTTTAATTTGCTTTCATGGGCCAAATAAAGTAATATGGCGTGCCAGATTTGGCCCCTGGGCCTTGACTTTGATGCCTGTGTTCTACCGTGTCACTCAAAAAAATCAAGGAGTGAAAGGAAAGAAACATGAAAATGCACCAGGGTGTTGAGTTTTACTTATGTATGTAACCAATGTGGACCCCAGACTGCAGACACCTCTGGATGTGCCCCCCTCACCCTCCAAAAATCAATTTGCAACCATCACAGAGACTCACACACACCTGAGGATGTCCAATACAAACCATCTCGTCTGCAGATGTATGTAGAGATATATGTACAAAAAAAGGAGTCCAAGATGGCGCCCGAGTAGGCAGCCGTCAGCAAGTGCTCTGATGAGCCTTGCTTTTTTTGTTGTTTTTGTCTTGTTTTTGTGTTTTCTTTTGTCACTTTGTGTTGTTGTGCGTCGTGTGGAACGGATACGGATTGTTTTTCAGCATTTTTGACCACGACATTCATCAAGGAGGAGACTGTGCTGAGCGGTTGCGCCTTTTCGGCAGCATGAATATGCCAGTACTGTTTTTGAATGGGAGGAATGTCGGTGCCATTCGACTGTCATCGCTGGACACCACTGGGGCCATTGTGTTTTTTTTGCGCCTGTAATGGGCAGCATCTTCACAGCCCCGCTGTGTTCAGCGGAAGGTCGGTGCTGTTGGACAGTCTGCGGGATGGAATTGAAGCTGATTTATGGGGGACAGGAGATGTGAGACGATCTCTTTTCGTCAATGGATACTACAGCTGCGTGTTTGCTTTCAACATTTAGCTTGTAGTCGACGTGCACATTCCACCATGATGTCCCTGATCCACTTGTGAAGAGACACTTTGATCCTCTCCTCTTTCATCTGGAACTGCTTTATGTAACAAACAGAAAGTGCTTAAGAATGAATGTCTGTCTGTGTCTTTGTGATGTCATGTTATTTGTTATTTAGTTTTTTTTTTGTTCTTTTGACTTCAAGACGGCGCCGCGAGAGTGGCTGCCTTTCCAGCAGCTCCTGTGTTTTGCTTTTCTACTTTCATTTCTTTCATAACTTTGCTGCTGTGAAATGTAAATTTCTCCACTGCGAGACGAATAAAGGCAAATCCAATCCAATCCAAAACTGGCACCGCATGGCATTCCGTAGAGCCGCCTGCGGGTGTGCCGGCAGGAGGGATCAGATAAACTGTGAGCTGCATCAAAGGGAGCGATAAGAACATGCTGATATGAATGCGGGGCGATTATGGAATAGTCGTTTTGTTTTGCACGGACTGGGCCGAGCGATTGGAGGCGACTGCCTTTTAAACATGAGCTGCGCGACGCCACTCGGCTTCCTTCGTCTGTGCAGCTTGCGTTGCACGAATGCAAATCAACAAGGAGTTTAACATTCAAGTCTGCCAGAGCCAACGCCGAAGCCATAGATGGAGATTCAAAGTCCGCAAGCATTTTGCCCGATGCCTAGATTTGCATTCGTGAACAGAGTTAGATTCTGATAAGATGCGTATACAGTGATACCTTGGCTTACGAATTTAATTGGTTCCCAGAAAGTGTGTGTAAGGCGAAAAGTGTGTATTCCAAACATTCATTCCACATAGGAAACCATTAAAAGGAGAATAATCCATTCCCAGGTCCCCATAAAACATAATTTTCAACTAAATAAGCCTTAAAACTACACAAAATATACCTTATTTTATGTATAATAAATGTGCTATGGTATCGATCGAAAAAATGAAAGGTAGCAGTTCAAGTGCCGATTGAAACTGATGCAGCACAAGTTACAAGTCCCTTTAAAACAGGTTATGTGCAGCTTTGCCTTTAAGAGCGTCAGTGACATCATCTTCTTGCGCTACACAACGTGCGCTCCTCGATCTTCAAAGCTCCTTCTATTTTTCGTCATGTTTGAATGAAGATTTCAAAATCGGAATAAATTATTACGATTTAGAAATCTTCATTCGGTTTGGAAATTTCTGAATTTCGGTTCGTTTGGCAATTTGCATACTCGGCACGGCAGCCAATCAGAAGCCTGCTTCATGCTTCGGACACTGCCCCTGACCGAGAAAGTGACACACAATTAATTTTGGGTACTTTGTTTGGTCTGAAAACTTCGTGTTGATGGCGAAATTAGAAGGAAAAAACATAAATAATGCGAAGGTGAATCGTTGTGTGTTGCACCAAGACTACTACAAGACTACTACAGTGGGACCTTGGCTTACGCACTCAATTGATTCCCAGACAGAGTGTGGCGAAAAGTGTGTATCTCAAAAATTACTTTCCCATCGGAAACCATTAAAATGAGGATAATCCGTTCCCAGGTCTCTATAAAATCTAATTGTCAACTAAATAAGCCTTAAAACTACAAACAATATACCTTATTGTATCTATAATAAATGTGCTATTGTATTGTAATGAAAGAAATACACTGTACTGTATAATAAAGTCGTATTATTTAACTTTGTGATGGTCGTTGAGGGCGTGATGGAATGTGGTTCAGACTTCTCTTCCTTGTGTTATGAAAATCCGGTTAGGCATCTTTTTCCAAAAAAGGCCAGGCTCATCTGCATTAAAATATTAAAAATAAACGGTGAACTTCCAGGTTGCCGCATGACGAATTGAGTGAATTATCCGTGCTTTCTCGGATATAATTGTTTTATTCACGATGTCGCCGGCTTGCTGCTTTTCGTTCATCCAAATTAACAAAAGTTTTTCAACCTCTTCTATTGCCCCAGACCGTTGCTTTGACAGCACGGAAACACCTTTAGCAACACACGCAACTTAGCATATTGGTACTGGGCTGTTATATCAAACAAACGCACACCTCGTTCGTGTTTCTCAATGATCTCCTTCTCCTCCTTGACTGTAACTTTGTTTTGTGTCTTCTTCGGCTGAACACGAGCCTGTGGTGGGGTCTTTTTCGGTCCCATAACAGCAAAAGTATCCGTAAAAAAAATTGTTGAAGACGATCAACGTGTGCATTAAGGGAAAAGGGGCTGGGTGCTGTTCGGTCGTGTGCTTTGGTGTTCTCCCGCCGATGATTACTCCGCCAGCCATGGTGGGGCGGCGCTCCATGTGTATCCCGAAAAGTAGTGCGTATGCCGATGTTTAATTTTCATAAATTTAACGTTAATCGATGAAAAGGTTTCTTCAGCCATCATCTGTACTTCTTTGAAGGTGTCGGACTTTTCACTTCTTACCCAAGAAACTTCGTCAGCAAACATGTTTGCTGACCGAGACCCCACTGTATTTGATACGAGTTGACACAAATTCCCATCAGACATATAATCCCATTTCCAACGAAGCTTGGGCGCCATCTTGTGCATTTTCTGGGCGCTACATTTGAGTCCTGACGGCTCGAATTGATACGGAAGTACTTCTTTAATCGATTGCAAACATTTATGCTTTCCTCTTCAGAACTATTTGAATCATATTCCTAATTGGATGAGTCACAAGAAAACATCTTCTCCAAATCTGAAGCCATTGTTTTGATTCTAGAGTAAGGCGAAGACGTCCTGGCGTGACGTCACGAACAAGCGAGCAGGAACTTCTGAAACTGAAACTTTCTGAGGTCATTTTGAAATAGTTTTGGGACACTTGAAGTCATTTTTATTGATGTTTTGCATTTGACTAAAAATATCAGCCTGCGTGTTTTGGGTATTTTAGATGCTATAAAACGTTTTTCTGATGTCAGTTAGGAACAAAAAATTTGTGTCGGTTGCCCTTTAAACAAGGGAGCATTTGTGGTCGGTATATTTTTCAGAAAAAAAAATCCTGAATACTTTGCAACAATGGTTTTTTTTAGCGATCAGTCATCTAATTGTGTTTTAAGTTGTGAAAAATGGGGCAGACAACTTTATGGCCGGGTAGGCAACTTTTCAGAGTTGTCTGCCCTGTCCGGTAACTTTTTGTCATGAGTTTCAGACACTAGTAGAACAAAGAGTAATTTGCGCTCCAACTTGTTTGCCTTTACAAACAGCTGCTTGTAACACGTTTGGGACAGGTTTTCATGATTTGTCACCGTGAGCAGCCCGAAACCATTGGACGAGCAGACATTGTCTGTCGTCTTTGCGGGAAAGGAAAGCGGTGGACCCTCCCCCCTATAATTACCGTGTGGATGTTCACAACAGCCACAGCTGTGTCAACACCAGCAAGTCAACATGAAGGCCGGTTGGCCTCACCTGCGGACGGCGAGCGCGAGACCGTGTCTCAGCTGCTTCTTTGCACGTCAGACGTGGCACCAGGGGAAAGTGACTCAGGATTTGGCATCTTGCTCAAGGGCACCTGGTCACAAGAAGTGAGGATCCAACTCACATTCCAACCTTTGGTTTGATCTGACCAATACTGGCACAGGTTATTTCTATTTTTTCTTATTTCTCCTCTCATGCCTCGACATGCACCAATTGCACATTTGACAACATTGCTGCGTGTGAAACACACCGAGATCACCCTTCCACCTGGATTCTGCTAAATCATGATGGGGGGTTGGGGGGGGGGGGGGGGGGGGGGGGCAGTAATAAAGAAAGGAATGCAGTTCAAACATGGTCGGGGATTATTTTGCTCCATGTTCCCTTTGCTCCATAACACCTTGCCGCAAATCCACGCGTAGTTGGGATTTTGATGTTCTTTTGTGTCTCTGGGCTACTTTGTTGACATAAGAGTTCAGAAACTACACGCAGTGTGTACAAGCCACGTCCGTGGATCACACTCGCATCCAGGAGGAAATGCAGAGGGAACTTCAGATTCGCTCTGGGTGAGAACTCACAAAGCTTATCTTCTTTTAAAAGCAAAAGAAGTGCCTTAAAGGACAACCGACACTATTTTTTTGTTTCCTGACTGACACCAGAAAAACGTTTGATAGCGTCTAGAATACCCAAAACACTTGGGCTGATATTTTTAGTCAAATGCAAAACACCAATAAAAATGACTTAAAGTGTCCCAAAACTGCCACAAATGCACTCGAAACTGGAGATTCAGAAAGTCCTGCCCCCTTGTTCATGACGTCACGCCAGGATACTCCTTCACAAACTGCCTTGCTCCAGAATCAAAACAATGGCTTCAGATTCGGAGAAGATGCTTTCTTGTTACTCATCCAGTTATGAATACGATTCAAATAGTTCTGAAGAGGAAAGCATAAATGTTTGCAATCAATTAAAGAAGTCCTTCCGTATCAATTTGAGCCGTCTGCAAGCGATGAACCTGGTGGAGATCTGGAGTCTGATATAGCAGCCCAGAAAATGCACAAGATGGCGCACAAGCGGCGTTTCATCCAGTGTATGGAGCCGCTTATAAGAGCCAACCTTCGGTTAAAGCCGCCCGTGATTGGTTAAAATCCGTGGTAGAAGACAGAGGGGTGGGTTTTACGCACACACACAATAGAGACAGCGCCACAATTTCAGCAGCACACAAACATCAGAAATGTTGAGACGAAAGAGACAGCGCGACAGAGTAACAAATGACACGGTGGAAAGTGGATGTTTGTCCGATCGGTTTGCTCCACTAATATGGTGATTGCTCTCTTTCACCAGGTGAGCTCACAGTTAGCATGCAGTGTGGCTAAATGAGTCAACATGCATCAAACTTCCGCTATGGAAGCGCCGAATCGCTAACTCTGGTTAGCTTCCTTGTTCACCTACGCTGGAGCTCGACTGCTCTGCTCCGTTGGAAATGGCTGCTTTGTCCGCTGGGAATTTGTGTAAACTTGCACCTTCTTTATACGTGTTACCACAATTGGCTGCCACACACAACGATTCACCATCGCATTATTTATGTATTTCCTTCTAATTTTGCGATCAACACGGGGTTTTCAGATGGAAAAAAAGACCCAAAATGCATTGTGTGTCGCTTTCTCGGTCACGGGCGTACTAAATGTGATGTCACTTCCGGGAACGACATCAACTCAAAAACAAGACTTCATGAATATTCAGCGCGAGCCTTAAAAGGTAAAATATAGCTATATGCCGTGGAATGTGGAATTTTTGTAAAATTTGAGTCATTGAGTCATTGAAGCGGATTTATGTGGGACAGGAGATGTGAGACAATGTCTTTTCATCAATGGATGCTACAGCTTCATGTTTACTTTCAACATTTAGCTTGTAGTAGACGTACAAATTCCTGAAGAATGAATGTCTCTCTGTGTCTTTGTTCTGACATATTGTCTCTATGCTGTCATATTTGTTATTTAGTTTTTTTTTTGTTATTTTGACTTCAAGATGGCGCCGCGAGAGTGTCTGCCTTTCCAGCAGCTCATGTATTTTGTTTTTCTACTTTCATTCCTTTCATCACTTTGCTGCTGTGAAATGTAAATTTCTCCACTGTGAGACTAATAAAGGCAAATCCAATCCAATCCAATCCAATCCAAATTCCACCATGACGTCCCTGATCCACTTCTGACATGGATGCTTTGATCCTCTCCTCTTTCAACTAGAACTGCTTCATGTCATCACAAAGAGGGTACAGCAAGTCCTGAAGAATGAATGACTCTGTGTCTTTGTGTTGTCATATTTGTTATTTTTTCAATTTTTTTTTCCCAAGATGGCGGCGCGTGAACACGCAGCGGCTCCCCTCTCCCGGCAAATTGGCGTTTTCATGTTTATGTTTGTCAAAGTAATTATAAGTGCCTTGCATGCTGGGTCAAAGAGGACAGTAATTTCATCTGTGCTGTATGTCATGCATATTAGCATATTTGACAATAAAGCTGACTTTGACTTTGATTTGAAGTGATTTTACAAATGATGGACGCAACTTGTCCGGAGGTGTCGGTTGTCCCTTAAGGATGTGTTGTGGTTCATTTGAAACATACATATCAAAATTGAATTGACATTGACTGTCAATTTGCCTCCTTTTGTTGATTGTCACCATTTTAGAAAACTGGGGGGCTCATTCAGTCAATTACTAATTTTATGTTCCTAACTAAGCTTTAATACCAGCACTTGAAACAGAGGTCCCCAAACCCCGGGCCGCGGACCAGTCCGTGGGCCATTTGGTACTGGGCCGCGGACCGGTCCGTGGGCCATTTGGTACCGGGCCACGCTGAAAAATAAATAATTTACATAATTTCCGTTTCCTGAGTCTGAACTATGTTTTATTTTGAAAAATGAAAAATTACCAGATTACATCCGTCTATGACTTACTTTTGACGCATGTCAAAACGCTTGTCTAGGTCACGTGATACATACCGCTAAAATTAGCCCACCGCAAGCTAGCAAAATGTATTTATCCGCCGGCCCGTTAAAATATTGTCTGACATTAAACCGGTCCGTGGCGCAAAAAAGGTTGGGGACCACTGACTTAGAACACACAGGTAACAGTGCTACTGCCTAATAATAATAACAATACATTGTATTTATAAGTACTTTTCAAAACTTTCAAGGACACTTTACACTCACAGGATGAGAACAAATATTAATTAATTCTACATGCGGGCCAGACATTATTGATTTTTATGACAGAAGCTGCAGGCCGGATGAAAATTGACCATGGACCGCATTTGGCCCCCGAGCCAGACTTTGGACTACCTTCATCCAAACCAGATTCCAGAATATTTACAGTCAGCGTCCTACTGGGTCAAATAAAGGTTCATGTCAACCTGGCAAAACGGAAAGTGATATCTGGGTCAACACCAACTCGCGGTACTGTCATGTGTGAGAACGACACACGAAGAAGTGTAAGAGGGAGTGGCTCAGTGCGAAGCAGATGCGACATGAGAGCGAAAAGGGGAAAACAAACAGCATGTGTTAAGGAGATCACGAAGAAAGGCTGCAATAAATCAAATGAAGCACATTTCTTCGGGAAAGGCGGAACTCCCATTAGGCAAATACAACGACAGTCATTGCATGCTTTCGAGAGGGGTGTTTTATTTTTGCAAACACTGCAAAACGGACACGACGGGAGAATCCCCCTATAGGCATTGACTGACCCTCACAGTCCATTTTTTTAAACTGGCGGGCATCCCTGTTGGGGAATCTGTTAACGATAGGCCCGAGCATCGCTGCATGGGGGAATAAAAAACGTGCATACAAAAACGCAGAAACGTCTCTTTATTCCTGCATTAGCTCCACAACAGTTCGGCAACAGGGGAAGGAAGCATGACACCAATTTGTCCTGTGAGCCCGCGCGCTTTAATTCACGTCGACGTGCTGCTAATCCGCGACGGGTTGTCTAAAACGACTCACTCACTCGTACAAAAATTGACAGTGTCCATGTGTTTGTTACCAAGCGTAACATTGGTGAAAGATGCGTTTAGGTTCCGTCTGTTCTCGTGTACATACGTAGCATTTAAAGTGTGATATCAGAGGAGTGATGTTGCGTTCACGGACGGGCATCTGCATAGCCGCAAACGACAGTATCGCGCACACACACACACAAGGTTATACAAAAAAAAAACGTTCCCCAAAACCCCCCTCCGCTATTTCCGCGTGTATCGATCTTAAACTCGAACGCGCAGGTTAAATGCACGCAAGACTTGGCAGAAGAAGCCCCTCTTACCGGAGAGCATGACTGATGCCTTGGGAGGTCTCCACGGTCCTCAAGCCGGGAACGGGAATCATCGCGCGACTCTTCTTCCACGAAACGAATAAATTGGAAGGGGAATTAGCACGCGTCCGCAGCGCCTCGTTCACGAGAGGTCGGCGACCAACTTGTGGTTCCAGACCACAGACTCAAAACCGGTGCAGGACACCCCTCTCAAACGAACGGCGACAATGGGAGGCTGGCATCGCAGCTGAGAGGAGCCGAGCCGAGTGCCGAGACTGGCCGGAGCAACTCCCGGAAACGGGAGAGCTAAGCACCGCCCACATGCTGCACGCCTCCGACTGAATCCAAAAGAGGCATCATTGGGTGCTTCCTTCTTCAAAACAAATTAGCGAAACATGTTAAATGTGGCAAAAATCCAGCTCGTAGGAGTGGTACTACATGTCGCGACACACTCCCCACCACAATAAAATTGGGAGGAGACTCTTTCCGGTTTGTCCACCGGATGGCGCTGTTTGACTTGTTTACATGATGTCCGGTGCCCACTTCACGGGCGAAGAAAATATGACTTATACCAAGGGTCTTTTTTGCCGCGGGGCTCATTGTCGTTCGTTTCCTCTCGAAAGCCGTTACGAATTTAGTAAATTATTAGAATGTTTAATCCCTTCCACATAGTGATCTCTCGGTACTTCGCGGTTCACTTACGCGGCTTCAATGCATAGCGGATTTTTTTTTCAGGAAAAAAAAACATTTTGTAATTAATGGCATGCAAATGTGCAAACAAACAAAGTACATGTAAAAGAAACAACACTGCAACAAATCAGAATAAAATCAAACACACTGGCTTTGAGCATTCTGCTCCATGAGCTGTTCTCTGTTCTCAAAAAAAAGAAAGAGTGCCAACAACTACTGATAACAATGTTCTTCTCTTGGAGAAAGACTCCTTCAGTAGAAAGACGCTACAGCGCAGTGGAGTCAGGACGAATAGGCGCAGCAGCAAAATATTGTTTTACAATGCCGTTCTTTAAACTATTGAAAAAGAGGTTTTATTTTTTGTTTCATTCTGCAGTATGTACAGTTTTGCATTGTAAAATAAAGTAAAAAAAGCTGAATACATTGCACTTCGCAGATTTCACCTATCGCAGGCTATTTTTGGAACATATCTCCCGCAATAAACAAGGGTTCACTGTATTACATATAGGGCACAGAAGAAATGAATGAATAACTCGTTTTCAAAATTGAAGTTAAAAATAATGACTGTTATTGTGGTTTACATGACTTGGAAAGGGAATGTAGTACAGTCTGAGGAAAATCCACTCAGAACAGCAGACATGCTAACCACTACTTCGAGCAAATAAATGAATTGTCGGTTCATTTTGGTTTGTGGTGATTCTCTCTCCAGTGGCATGGCACCATCACCACACAGCTTTCTATCTAAAAGGTTTATACTGTATTCCAAACTGAACAATAGGGCATTGAGCTCCTCAAGCCTGCCTAGCAACAAGTGCGTGGTGTGACCTGAAAAAAAATGTTATTCTATAACTATCGTGAGACACACAGAATGTTTTTAAGGGCCTTGGGCTGCTAGGAATAAAAATATGGAACTTAGTTTTATTCCAATTTAGCCACTGGGGGATTTTTGTCATTCCGGATTTTAGATCACGGATCAAAAGGATTAACAGAAGGAATCATCTGTACAACACATCTCTCGAAGGGCCAACACATTAGGTACAATTGCATTGTCAAAACATTCCGCCTGGAAAGACCCCCAAAAAAAAGAAGAAAAAAAAATCACTATTGACTGACACTTAACATGTTTTTGAAGTGTAGGAGGAAACCGCAGTACCCAGAGAAAACCCACGCCGCATAGGAAGCCAGGAGCCAGGAATCAACTAATGACCACTACACCATCCAGTTTCATTTAGTTCATAAAAAAATATTGAATTTGGTTCTCAGTTTTTTTGTTTTTGATGAGAATTCCTGACATATGTGCAATCGAGATCCAATCCAGATGTGACTTTTGTTTTAAATGAGAGATCTGCCGAAGGAATCTCAAGATTTCCTCCGGGTGATTACAATGCGTGCATCAGCATCATCTATGCAACTAAAATGCAATTTTCATGGAAATATTGTTGCCAGAAAATTTGCTCATTACGAGAAGCCATATTAAACACTGGAGAAATGAATTTGGGAAATTGACAAAACCCACATCACCCCGTAAAGGACAACCAAGTTGCGTCCATAATTTGTAAAATCACTTCAAATGACTTCTACTGAGCACATTTTACAAAGATTCCACGGCATATAGCCTATATTTTACATTTTAAGACTTGCACTGAATATTCATGAAGTCTTGTTTTCTAGTTGATGACGTTGCCTGACGTGACGTCACACCAGGAACGCCCCTGACCGAGAAAGCGACACACAATGTATTTTGGGTACTTTGTTTGGTCTGAAAACTTCGTGTTGATGGCGAAATTAGAAGGAAAAACACATATAACGCAATGGTGAATCGTTGTATGTCGCATCAAGACTACCAATTGCGGTAACACCATATAGAAGTGGCCGCAAATTCCCAGCAGACAACTCAGCCCATTTCCAACGGAGCTTGTGCGCCATTTGTGCATTTTCTGGGACGCTACATTAGAGTCCAGATGGCTCGAATTGATGCGGAAGGACTTCCTTAATCGATTACAAACATTTATGCTTTCCTCTTCAGAACTTTGAATCATACTCATAAGTGGATGACTAACAAGAAAGCATCTTCCCCGAATCTGCAGCCCCCATTGTTTTGATTCTTGAGCAAGGCAAGACGTCCTGGCGTGACGTCACAAACTGGGGGTGGGCCTTTCTGAAAATCCCCAGTTCCAAGGTCATTTTGTGGAGGTTTTGGGACACTTTAAGTCATTTTTATTGGTGTTTTGCATTTGACTAAAAATACCAGCCTGCACGATTTGGGTATTTTTGATGCTATAAAACGTTTTTCTGATGTCACTTAGGAAACCAAAAAAAATGGTGTCGGTTGTCCTTTAAGCTAATGTGCTAAGTCAAGAAGAGGGAAAAAAAACCGTTGAATATCATCATTTGACTGATTACAAAACCATTTTGCAGGCTGCTGTAGCACGACAAGTGCAATCAAAGTGGGGGTCGTCGTGGGACTTGAATTTGGCCAACGACAGAGCAGTGGTATCAGTCGGAGAGCATTCGGTGAAACCGCCCAGATGTTAATAGAGATATAACAACAATGGAAAGAGACGCACGCCCCCAACATTCTTTGAATGCATTTGGTAATGCTGGGTCCAACATGGTCGCACTCCAGCCGACATTCAGCGTCCTCTGTTGCAAAGCAATTTACAGGAGAAGCAGATGTCAATGTTTTTCTTCACCAGGAACTCGCACGTGGAGGCCCGCTCTAATATAATGGGGGTGTGGCTTGATAAGGGCTCTTTGTGGGGCAGCCCCTGGCAAAGGGCATATTTCTCCAGACTCAGAAGTAGACTGACCACCTCGGTTGAAGATACCAACTTATGCGGGAACTTACGATAAAGCGAGTGGGTGGGTAAGAGCGGCTGCCTTTGCACAGTCACCTGATAGAAGCAGCCCGGGTCTATCAGCACAATGGTGTCCGACATATTGGATTGCTTGGAACACTGGACGACTTGAATCTGCGGGCCCTTGGCCATGACGGCATACCAGAGGATCGGCAGGGAGGTGCAGCGTAAAGAAGTGAACAGATTCAGCAGCTGGTTATCGCTGTCCGCCTCTGCTACCATTGCCTTGTCGGCCAAACTGAAGATCTGTGTGATCTGTGGGGGCGGAAGGGGGTCAAGATAAACCGGCAACAATGCGACGGGTTCTTTTTATTCAACACCGACCATTGGCAAATCGTGATCCTCCTCCTCCTCCTCCTCCTCCTCAACAGGTCTCAAACAATCTGTCTCAAGATGAGATTCTTCTTGGTTTTGCCGAACCTGCAAAAATAAAGGTATTTTAATTCGTCATTTTGCGTTGTTGTGTGTCGTGTGGAACAGATATAGATTGTTTTTCAGCATTTTTGGCCACGACATTCATCAAGGAGGGGACTCTGCTGAGCGGTTGCGCCTTTTCGGTATCACAAATATGTCAGCACTGTTTTTGATTTGGGAGGAATGTCGGTGCCATTTGACTCTCATCGCTGGACACTTCTTTTGTGCTTTTTTGCGCCTATACGGTAACGGGCAGCATTTTCACAGCTGCGCTTTGTTCAGCGGAAATGTTGGTGCTGTTGGACAGTCTGCAGCTGCATTGATGCATGGCTTGAGGAGGCCGCGATGAGAAGAAAGGAGTCCCAGCGCAGAGTCCCGATGCGTATGTTGAACTGTTGCAGCTTGGAATTGAAGCGTCGGACCTCAACCGCGCCAGTCTGGCTAATTCTTTTTCTGTGGGTTGAGTGAACGCTGGCGCGTGTGGCTGCCGCTGCTCACCCACAGAAAAACTGACCCAGGGACTGTAAAGTGACCTTGAGAGTTTTGAAAGGCACTTATAAATCAAATGTATTATTATTATTAATAGCTAGCTGGCTGGCTATCTGTTGGCTATCTATTAGCTAGCTAGCTGGTTGGCTGGGTATCTATTAGCTGTCTATCGGCGAGTTATCTGTTGGGTATCTAACAGCTAGCTGGCTCGCTTTCGCTTTAGAAGAAGGAAACTATTAAGGGTATTTCTCTGTTGTCTAAGGAACGGTCTCAGTCAATAGAAGAGGTTGAAAAACTTCTGTTGATTTGGATTAATGAAAAGCAGCTAGCAGGGAACAGCGCGAGTGAGGGTATCGCCGAGAAAGCATGACAACTTCACTCAGATATCATCAAGAGGCAACCTGGAAGTTTGTTATCCATTGACAACTACCCTCACAACATACAATAGCACATTTATCATACATACAATAAGGAATATTTTGTGTAGTTTTAAGGTGTATTTCGTAGAAAAGTATGTTATATGGGGACCTGGAAATGGATTATTCTCATTTTAATGGTTTCTTATGGGAAATAAATGTTTGGAAGACAAATTTTTCACCTTAAACACACTTTCTGGGAACCAATTAGGTTTGTAAGCTGAGGTATCACTGTACTGGATGGGCAACAGCGGTTGAACATTTTTGAGAACTATGTTTGAGAGAGAGAAAAGGGGAGGCATCCTATGAATTTTTCACTAACAGGGCGCATAAAGATAACAGACAAACACTGATGTGACCATCAAGTTTTGAGAATGACAAAGAACTTACCAGAGAGCCTTGATTATTGATTTGGACACCTCTTTTTGACATTTCTTGGTCTTCCAAAATGGAACGATTTAACTATAGAAACAAAGGATTATATCTCTTGTTATGATATGTATATATGTGGTGTCAAAAGCATGTTAAAAAAAAATCACTCAAACCTGTATTGAATTGTTGATCGAATTTCGAATGTCATTTGTTTGACTGCTTGAAGGTTCTGAGCTACAGCCAATCTAAAAGGAGAACACATATTGTCAAGGGTGTCAAAGTTATTTTTTGCCACGGGCCACATTAGGGTTACAGTTTCCTCTCGGGGAGTTATAAATTTCAGGAAGAATTAATATGGTTCATCCCATAATCGGTCAAATATAGAATCAACTTAAAAATTCTTCTTTATACATTTAAAGCTATCCATAACCTTGCACCCCCATACCTTTCTGACCTTCTTCAAATTTCTATTCCCACCTTCAAATCCCATCTCAAAACCCACCTATTTAAAGGACAACCGAAGTCTCCGGACAAGTTGTGTCCATAATTTGTAAAATGGCTTCAAATGACTTCTACTGAGCGTATTTTACAAAGATTCCACCGTATATAGCTATATTTTACGTTTTAAGACTTGCGCTGAATATTCCGGAAGTCTTGTCTTTGAGTTGGTGACGAGTCCTCACGTTACGTCACTGAAGGAACGCCCCTGACCGAAAAAAGGACACATTGTAGCAGTTCGTGATGCAAGAACTGCTACAATGTCAATGCATTTTGCTGTACTTTGTTTGGTCTGAAAACTTTGTGTAGCACCAAAAAGAGGCAGAAGATGGCGACAAAGCTCCGTGTAAGGAATTAATCAGCCCGTGGAATTTTCTGCCTCTTTTTGGTGCTACATTTCCCGCCCCCAGATACCTCAAAATGGCACAGAATAAATTCTTTAAACGATTGCAAACATGTATGCTTTCCTCTTCAGAACTATTTGAATCATATTCATAACTGGATGAGTAACAAGAAAGCATATTCTTCGAATCTGAAGCCATTGTTTTGATTCTCCAGCAAGGCAAGACGTCTTGGGGGTGACACCACGAACAAGGGGGCGGGATCTTCTGAAACTGGCCACTTCCGGTTTCATTTTTTTGCAGTTTCAGCACACTTGAAGTCATTTTTATTGGTGTTTTGCATTTGACTAAAAATATCATACTGTGTGTTTTGGGTATTTTAGATGCTATAAAACGTTTTTTTCTGATGTCAGTTAGGAAACAAAAAAGTGATGTTGGTTGTCCTTTAAAATTGCATTTCATGTGTAGCTTTCTCTTGTTTCTATTTATAATTGCATTTTATTTATTGTATTCTATGTATAATTGTATTTGATTTATTATTATATCTATGCTTGTCTGCGACTGTAAAGTGTCCTTGAGACCTTTAAAATGTGCTTAAAATGTAATGTATTATCAGTGTCTGAAACTCATGACAAAAAGTTAGCGGACACCCGCGCAGACAACTGAAAAGTTGCCTGCCCCATTTTTCACAACTTGAAACACAATAAGATGACTAACCGCAAAAAAAAAAAAACTACAGTTACGAAGTATAAAGGATTTTCTTGCCCCAAAAAAATTGCCAAATGAACGTTCGTCGTAAAAGTTGTACGCCCCGGGCGGACATTTTCAAACACTGGTATTATTATTATTATTATGGTATTTTATTTATTGTATTCTATTTGTCTATTGTATTTTATTTATTATAGTATCTATGCTTGTCTGTGAATGTAGTGTCCTTGCGAGCTTTGAAAGGCGCTTGAAATAAAATGTATTATTATTAATATCCCCTCCACATATTAAATCTAGAGTGCAAAACAAACGAATGAATAACTACTATTCACATTTGAAGCCAAAATAATGACTGTTAATGTAGTTTCCATTCGACAATTTGAAATTTGCGTTCAGGCTTTCGCAAGCATCGTGGAATTTCACAAGGTTTATTTTACTTTTGCAGGCTGAATAAAATTATCTGGCAGGCCAGATTTGGCCCCAGGGCCTTGACTTTGACACCTCTACACTGACTTAGAAAGGGAATTTTCATTTCAATATTTGAAATCAGCATTTAAGAAGTGGTAAATGAAAAAAAAAATACTAACTTCTTGGAAGCCGTCGTCTTCGTCACACATGTCCCAGAAGCCCGGTGGCAATTTACTCCTCTTTAGATTAGTCTTTCGACTGTACGTGTATTGAGGCCGCGGCCTGCCCGGCAGTGATGGATCATCCGATCTATAATCACCGTGAGACATCTGGAAGGGGAGCAAGTGCCTCTGTGGAAAATAAGCCGATCCCATTTTATCACAAAAAAAAAAAAAAAAAAAAAAAAAAAAAAAAAAAAAAAATCGGTGCGGTGCATTCTCGACAGAAAACAGACGGCAGGATGACTGGCAGCGCAGTACCATTGCCTGTGTCTGACACTGTCGCAGGCGACACTTCTGCCTCTTTCTGTTGCTGCCGCCAAACTTGGGTTTGTCAACGCAAAAATCGCACGTGCCGCAGTCCTTCCTGCAGAGGCACCCGTCGCATTGGCCGCAGGCGCGTCGTTTCCGCTTCCTATGCCACTGAAAATATGGACACACGTACACGTTTCCATTGAGGCAAACTGGAGTCGACTGCAAGATTCGCAAGAGCTCATACGGGGGAAACGTGTGTCCACTTTACGCGACAGAAGTTAAACCGTGACTTCTTCCCCCCCCCCCCCGTCCCTTTTTTTTCTTCTCCACTTTCCCTACGGGCAGGTGCGTAGGGGGCAGAGGAGCTCAGAGAGGTCAAATGAGGTCAGGCCATTTAATGATTTGAAAACATCATTAAGTTCTTCAAGAGAATTCTAACAGGTAGGAGAGAGCAGCGGTATTCTGGAGCAACTGGAGACGCTTTGTGGAGGATTGGCTGACCCTAAAGTCAAGTGCATTAGGGTCATCCGGTGATATACAAATGTTTCAAAATGCTCTTGAGGAACAAGCGGCTTATCATTGTTCTATGTTCGTCCTAATAGTGGCGGAAATCCTTCATTTTTTTGCTTTGACAAGCAACGTTTATGGAAAGCAAAAGCTAATGGACTCACGTCATCATCATCGTCTGTTGAGTAGTCATCTTCATCCTCAAAGTCCATGTCAGGAGAATAGTTTTCGTTTTCGCTGCTTTTCAGCTCCGGCAGCTACAGGATTAACAAAATAAAATCAATGCAGGCCACGGTACATGGGGGGGCCCTATGTATCGTATTTTCCGTTGTATAAGGCGCAGTGAAGTATAAGGCGCACCCCTAATGTATGGTGTATTTTCAAACTTTTTCCATGTATAAGGCGCATTGGACTGACTGACTATAAGGAGCACTTTCAATGAATGAAAAATGTTTTCCGAATATAATTCATAAATATAGCAAAGTTTTCCAAACATAATATAACAATATAGAAACATTTTCCAAATATAATCTATATAGAGATGTTTTCCAAATGTAACATATATATTAGTTTAAAAATATATTTATATTGAAACGTTTTCAAAATATAATATATAAATATACGTAGAAGTTTCCCAAATATAATACAGTATATAAATCTAGAAATTTTTCCAAATATAATAAACTGATCGTGTGACTGTAAAGTGACCTTGAGAGTTTTGAAAGGCGCTTAGAAATGAAATGGATTATTATTATTATTATTAGTTATCTATCATCTAGCTCACCCACGGAGGGACTGGTCCTGTGACTGTGGAGTGACCTTAGGAATTTTGAAAGGCGCTTAGAAATGAAATGGATTATTATTATTATCATTATTATTATTCAACAATGAAAAGGTTTCTTCAGCCGTCATCTGTACTTCTTGGAAGGTGTCGTCCACGTATTATTATTAGCTATCTAGCAGCTAGCTTTCATCCATTTGAGTTACTTCCTGGTTGAGTGAACGCTGGCGCGTGTGGCCGCCGCTGCTCACCCACAGAAAAACTGATCGTGTGACTGTAAAGTGACCATGAGAGTTTTGAAAGGCGCTTAGAAATGAAATTGATTATTATTATATATCTAGAAAAGTTTTCCAAATGTAATATATAAATATATTAAAGTTTTCCAAATATAATATACGTATAAATATAGAAATGTCACAGAGGATACAGAAAGTGCTGAAGAATGAATGACTCTCTGTGTCTTTGTATTGTCACATTATTTGTTATTTAGTTTTTTGTTACTTTATGTTACTTCCGGGTTGCGTGAACGCTAGCGCGTGTGGCTGCCGCTGGTCACCCGCATAAAAAATATCCTGTGACTGTAAAGTGTCCTTGAGAGTTTTGAAAGGTGCTTATAAATGAAATGTATTATTCTTATTACTATTATTACAATTATTATAATAATTATTAAAGGTTTCCTGTATATACTATATAAACACAGAAATGTTTTCCAAATATGATATATAAATAGATCAAAGTTTTACAAATATAAGGCACACCACATTAAAAGGCGCTACACGGTACAGTACAAGTTGGGGCCTTCTACAAGGGGGGAATGAGTCAGTGGCTGCTGGCAGTCGTTGCAAGACCTGTTGTGGCTCAATATGACTTCAAGAAAATCAAGGCTTTAGGGCAAACTTGGGCAAACTACGGCCCGCGGGCATTTAAATCCGGCCCGCCGAACTCGTCCTAATTATAGTAAAAACTGTCTGAAACTCATGACAAAAAATTAACGGACACCAAGGCACACAACTCTGAAAAGTTGCCTGCCCCATTTTTCACAACTTGAAACACAATAAGACTACTAATCGCAAAAAAAACGGCCGTGAAGTTGCCTGCCGCATTTTTAACAACTTGAAACACAATAAGACGACTAATCACAAAATAATGAACCAAAAAAAAACAGTGTTGCTAAGTATTATGGATTTTTTTTTTTAATTAAGGATGTACCTACCACGAATGCCCCCTTGCTTAATTTACAGTAAATATCCCATGCTGAAGATTTTGCTCCAGTTGTTGTTTGTCCATATACCGTTCGTTATGTTGCACAATGCAATTCTTGCGTTGCGTTGTCTGCTACAAGCCACTAAGCGCCTTTCAAAACTCTCATGCACACTTTACAGTCACGGGATAATGTACGTTTATGTTTTGTAGCGTCATACATTTTGTTAGCTTCTCTTGAATCTTTCTGAGGTTCTGTGCATCTACTTTGGAAAATGATATGCAAATGCACGACCTTATAACGCTCAGGAAAGTCCGACGCACGAAGCAGGCTTCTGATTGGCTGCCGTGCCGAGTATGCAAATTTCACACAGCCTCTGTCTGTGTGCTTGGCAACGATACACGTGTACTGTTTGCGCGTGAAGGCGAGTTTGAGTATTTCGTTGTGTAATATGTTTTGAATGTTGAAAGTGATTCCATTTATCAATAAATGTTTTCTTTAACTTTGCCCCTTCAATTGAAACGTATTAAAAACAGACGCAATCTTGATAAATCACAGTGCGTATGTTATTTTAATCTATTTATGTTTCCTCCTCCCAGTATCTGCGAAATAGTATGTAAATGTCATCTCTTGCATATTCCTTGAGACAAATTTACTAACTGATGAGGGTTTTTTTCACATTTGAAAAACAGTTAATTGGGTTGTAGTCTTCTTACTGTAATATGAGGTTTGCACACACTACATTTAATGCTCGAGTATATCTGGCCCCAACACTCCTTCCAAATGCTCCTGGCCCGGCCCCTCTGTCAAATTTTAGAACCCATTGTGGCCCGCCAGTCAAAAGGTTTGCCCACCCCGGCTTTCGGGTGTGCCTTATACACAGGAAAATTTGGTAATTTATTTTACACAACTGGAAATAGCACCTGTGAATCCATCGGTTCATCCTGCAAAATAAAGACACACAAAATGCATGAGAACTTATTTTCAAAAATGACATGCAAGTTGAATTATATATATATATATATATATATATATATATATATATATAATTCTGTTACCATCTGGAATTTCATATAACCTACCCCCTTGTCCAAACACTGGCATTCCACAAAGACAAAACAATCACCTGCAAACTGCCGTCGTCATCATCCAGTAATTCAGAAACATCGTTTTCAGGCATCTTTGTAAGCCCACTTTCGCTTTCTGAACTCTAAAGGAGGGAAAGGTCAGTTGGATCATTGAGACTTTTTGAACAATCCAATCAAAGAACTGTTGTGCACCTGGCGTTCTTACTCTGCGAATTGGACAGATGCATTTGCGCATTCTGCAGACACGTTGTCGGTTCTCTGGACTCTTGCATTTGGGGCATTGGCCGCAGTCGACTTTCATGTGACATCCCACACACTGCCCGCAGGGAATCCACTGAAGTTGGTGCGAGCAAGAAAAAAAGAAAAGATGTTTGTTAGGCTGTGACTCTTTTGCAGAATAACACAAATAGATAGAAAGTTAGCTAGCTAGCCAGCTAATAGCTAGCTAGCTAATTAGATAGCTAATAGATAGCAAATAGCTAGCCAGCTCGGTAGTCAGCTTGATAGCTAACTACATAACCCTCTCTTGAAACCCTATTTTGGAATCCCAAAGCAGGCATAAAATACGACTTTGAAACCCCAATTCTGACATAAAAACCACACCTTGAGCCATGAACCGCATTTGGAACCCTAACTTGGAAATTCTGGCTTGAAACGCTGGCGAATGTGGCTGGCGCTGCTCACCCGCAGAAAAGCTGATCCTGTGACTGTAAAGTGACCTTAAGAGTTTTGAAAGGTGCTTATAAATCAAATGTATTATTATTATTATTTTATTATGTTTAGTCGCAACAATGTCACATTTTGTTGTGAGAGGTAAAACATTTTGATGCAATTTTGTATTTCCACCAGTTTTCCTTGGATGTCGCCATTATGCCGAAAACAATCACAACATATGGGATTTTATTTACTACTTCCATCATGATGATAATAATAATAATAATAATAATAATAATAATAATAATAAATTTCGTTTCTAAGCGCCTTTCAAAACTCCCAAGATCACTTTACAGTCACAGGATATTTTTTTTTTTTGCAGGTGAGCAGCGGCAGCCACACGCGCCAGTGTTCACTCAACGCGGAAGTAAAAAAGTAAAAAAAAAGACAAAAACAAAATAACAAATAATATGACAATACAAAGACACAGAGTCATTCACTCACACGCGCCTGCGTTCACTCCACCGGGAAATAACTTAAATCGATTGATAGCTAGCTAGCCAATCGATAGCCACCAGATACCTCGCTAGATAGCCAGCCACCCAGATAGTGAATAGATAGATAGCTAGATAGCTAGCTTGCCAGCCAGAGCTAATAGACAGCAAATAGCTAGGAAAGCTATTGTTTTTTTCATTCAAATATTGTGTTCTTTCAGAAATGGAAATGTTTACATTTTTTCTTTGTCACTTTAGTTTTAGTTCAATTCGGTAGTTCAAGATGAGTATTCAACATAGTGTGACAAATGACGGTTATTAATCGTCTGTAAACTGAGTCAGCCAAAAGCAACAGACACTCAAAATCTTAACGTGCGACATAAAAAAACAGTGTTGAAAATACGACATTACCTTCCGCATCCGAATCAACGGATGCTCAATTGTCCTTGAGGCTGCGGGGGGATGAGGGGGGGGGGGTTGAAACAGAAGAGTGGAGGGTGAGTCAGCATAGAATGTGCATCCACATAGCAATTATTTCAAGGTATATTGTCACTCTTAAAATTCTTCCCAATGACTTAATACACGTTTGCTGCCGTACCCCAACACGAAGGACAAGATGGTCGCTTTCTTTGCCTGTCGTACCACGTGCCAATGAACTTCATATTACATCTGGAACATAATCTGTTGAGAAATCAAACAAGGCTGAGTTCTTCTGGATAATGTGGTTCGTTAATGCAGAACACCAGAGGGGTCAAAGTCATTTTTTTGCTGCGAGCCACATTGTCGTTACAATTTCCTCTCGGGGGCCGTTATGAATTAGGGGAATACAATAGAATGTTTAATACCCTCCACATACAGTGATACCTTGGCTTACAAACTTAATTGGTTCCCAGATAGTAAGGCGAAGTGTGGATACCAAAAATTGATTTCCCATAGGAAACCATTAAAATGAGAACAATCCGTTCCCAGGTCCCCAAAAAACAAAATTTTGTACTTTCTAATTTTCTAAGCCTTAAAACTACACAAAATATACGGTATTTTATGTATAATAAATGTGCTATGGTATTATAACTAAAGAAATAAACTGTACTATATAATAAAGTTGTTTTATTTACCTTTGTGATGGTCGTTGATGGCTTCATGGAATGGAGTGGCCGGTTTCATCAGCATTAAACACTTGATGAGAAACGTAGCCTTCTTCTTTCACCATCTTGAGGAATGATCCCTTGTAGGTGCTTTCTGTGTGATAATTGTATTTAGTTCCTCATCAATTGTGTTCTGTTTAGCTGGGTTGATAGCTTTTTGCATCAAGTGTACAGATGGCTTGTGCGGGTAATTTGTGGAGCCTGATTGATGGTATATTTTAACCTTGCAGTCTACACTCTGCCTTTGAACTATTAAAGTTGAAACTCTTTCACTGTCGTCTGCCTGTCTCTTTAATGCTTAACACCCCCCCCCCCCCCGCCCCCCGTCTGCTGTGTTCTGGACCAATCACATGGCTTTAACCGAAGACTGGGGACGGGGAATAGAGGACAAAAACAGTCGGCTGCCATTTTGTTGTGAGAAGAACGGGCTCACTCGCGAACGACACATCACTCATTGAGACAGCTCCGTGTGTATCCCAAAAAAAAGTTAGAAAAATTTTCATAGATCTAACGTTTGTAAACCGAAAAGTTCGTAAGCCAAGGGGTTCGTAAACCGAGGTATCACTGTATTACATATAGAGAGCACAACAAATTAATGAATAACAAGTTTTCAAATTTGAAGTAAAAAATAATGACTGTTATTGTGGTTTACATGGGACAATTTTAAATTTTGGTTCGGACTTTAATTAGCACCTGGGACTTGACATGCTTGATTTGCTTTCCCGGGCCGAATAAAATGATGTGGTGAGCCTTGACTTTGACACCTGTGATGTAAACACAATAACGGCGGCGGCGGCAGTAGCGGCAACTTAATATCAACATGTCATCAGCGAGCATTGAAGAGAAATGGTTGGAATTTCATGCCAAGAACTGAACTCACAATGTTTTATCGCGTGGGCCAGGTTGTCCTATGATGGAGAGGTGCGGTTTGGATCTTGAGGGCGGATTAAAATTAATTTTAATACTAGGTACAACCGGTTCCTTGCTAGCAATTTGGGAAATGGTCTCATTTGAGTGGAAGGATGTGGCCCAATTATTAGAAGGGCGCTTGGGGGGGGACTCTGGACTCTCCGCACTCTCTCCTTTGTCCACCCAGCTGGAGTCTGAGGATGACCACCGCTCCTGCACCTTCCTCTGGTGGTTCAGTAAGCAAAACATAAGAAAAAACCCGACAGCAAAAGACAAATATTTTTATATATATATATAAATATATATATATATATATATATATTGAATATTGTACAGGGACAATACCTTTCGTCTACCTCGATTTCGTTTGACTATGCCATTACAGAAGATCCCTGCTTTGTAGTCAAAACGTGATAGGTCTTGGACTCCGACCAACAACGACATCAGCTCTACTTTGCTTCTCACCCGTAAACCTTGAGGACTGTGGATTAAAAAAAGTCAATGCAGCTTTTGGCCACCTGTATACAGTGATCCCTCGCTACTTCGCGGTTCACTTAGCACGGCTTACGTGCAACACGGATTTTTTTTCAGGGGATTTTTTTTTATGGCATGCAAATGCGCAAACAAACAAAGTAAAAGAAACAACACTGCAAATAACACTACAAACAAGGCAGAATAAAAAAAAAACATTCTGCTCCATGAGCTACAGCGCAGCAGAGTCAAAACGAAAATATTGTTTTACAACACCGTTCTTTAAACTATTTTAAAAAAAGAGGGTTTATTTTTGTTTCATTCTGGAGTATGTACAGTTTTGCATTGTAAAAAAAAAAGTTTTTTTTGTTACTACATTGTACTTCGCGGATTTCACCTATCACGGGCTATTTTTGGAATGTATCTCCCGCGATAAATGAGGTTTTCACTGTACTTGCTTTTGGCTATTCCAACATTCACCCTTAAAAAGCTGAATATCAGACCACAAAAAATACCTAAGCAAAAGCTACATTCAGTTTTATTTGACTAGGTTTGTTCCTCATCTTGAGTGGCATCACTCACAGTTTTAATTTCAGTCAAGATTTGTTTTTGTTTTTAATCGGCATGGTGTAAATCCCAATTTGTCTTTTCTTTAAGAATACCTTATACTGCTTATTTCAACAATGCTGTCTAATTTGACCAAAGAAAAGAAAACCCAGGCTGACTGTTTGACTTCAAGTTAAGTGTATCCGACCTCCAGAATGCATGTGTGCCACCATATTATTTTGAAGTGATCAAAAGGTTGTTACCTGAGGTAATACACATCCATTTGTCCAATACTAGAACCAGATTGTCGAATAACCTCTTTGCGTTTCCAACCATCTCCAAGTTGCGGAACGTCAAACCAGCCCTCATCGCTTTGTTTGCGCTTACGTTGTGTTCGCATAATTCTAAACCAAACAAGCAAAGGCGAAATGCCAAATTAGGCATTTCATAAGGACACATTTTGTACACAATTTGCTATTGATGAGAACACACCACATTTGGCTTTTGGTAAAAATGTTTTAAAGATTCATTTTAGTATTTCTACATTTCATTTTAGCATTATTTGCATCGTCATAATTACATTACTGGTACATTTGAAAACCTAGATATGGCATCTCTGTATAATATAATCATAGGTGAACTTACCTAGTGAGTATTTTATCAGCAATTTCACTACTCTTTTCACTTTCTCCTGCTAGGCTTTCTGCATCGTTCTCCCCTTGCTCATCGTCTTCCAGCGGCTCCAACCAGTTAGTGGGAGGAAGGCCAACAGGGGGCTTTACTTCACGCGTCTGATTTTTCTCTCCAGGTGGTTCCCCCACACAAACTGTCAATGGGGCCCCGGAGTGGTTATGTGCTCCCTGTAATTCGCTCGTCTTATCTGCCCTTTGGCCTCCATCTTCCTCCGCAGGCTCTTGTCCGGGAAGTTGCAGCCGTTCCCCGTCCATTGGGGCATGAGTTTTAAAAGAGAACAACCTGGACTGTTTTAAGGCGACAACAGAGTTTGTTTAAATCCGATAAGGAGTGTTTTCTTCATATTCTTGTTTCACCATGATGCAGTCCGTTGCCTGTGGATTCGAGAGCTGGTCGAGGGTTACAAAAAAGGTAATTGAGTAACCAGCAATTAGACAAATTTCATACAATAGGATGAATTCTTGAAAAGTAACAGTTTGATGTGAAATCGTCACAATATGAGTGTTTATCTTAAACACACTCAGGATTTGCTCTCTGTACTGCGAAATGAACATCGTCGGTATATTTGTCACAAAACATGCGATTGTCACACAAATATCAAGTCGATTGAACTGAAGCTCCTCCGATTGAATAGATCGCAGACTCTGACATAAATGTTGTTAATCGCTTAAATCGGACATACCTCTGAACAAATCGAAAACAGTTTCCGAAAACAACCGGCGCCAGGTAAACCGGTATTTGAAACGCTGAAAAAACGGCATGCTAGAACCAAAAAGCGAAAGCTAACTTCATGGTCGCAGTGAGGAAACACCAAGATTATCAAAAGCACCCAAATATTGAACAATGCGCGGCTTTCGGTTCGACGGCTCGGTAGAATCGCGAACTTTAAGTATAATAGGATGTACCTAATTGACAGTACAACACCACGATTCCATTGGTTTCGAACCTAGCTAGGTAGCTAGTACATGTACATCGATGACAACGACGGAAGCTGCGGTAGCACAAAATCGTCGACCAAAAATTACAATCCGTTGCCTCATACCCACTGAAAGTAATTCTAATCGGAAAAGTTATACCGTGTGGTGCAAGTGCGTAACTAAATCATGATAGTTGTGAGACAATGTCATTTTTCAAAAACGAAGTACTATAAGTGACCAAAGTGCATTGAACTCTCACAATAGTGGTGTGTCGTTCGCGAAAGAGCCGGTTCTATGTACCGGTCAACCTGTGCGTTTTTGCCGTACACAGTACGTTTATTATGCATTTTAAGACATGTACGACGTACAAGAAAATATGTACGGAAAAACGCACGTTTGTCAATTATGGGTACCATCCGGTATACACCGACTATCACGAAATGGCAAATCAAGTCAAACGAATTCGCCGCGGTAACCTCTATCTCGGTATCGTTTTTTTTCGTTGCAAACGAAGCAAGCGGTTTGATGCTACTGTGCGCATGCGTCTGCCGCCTGGGGATTTCCCATTGTATCATTCGTCATGTAATGTCATCATTTATTAAGAATATGTACAGAAGGATATAATGAAACACATGTACAATGTAACATGTTAAACTAAATAAACACGTTTGAAAAAAATATGTTGTACGATTATTTTGTATTTTGGAAGGGAAAATATGAGTTTGTAAGGGCATGGAGCCGTGGAGGTTGACGGGTATGGTTGTAAGATCTGGATCTTTGAAGTGAACGACGGGAGCCGGCTCCTAACTGGGAGCCATATATGGGAGCCGACTTTTTTTCTCAATTTCCCACACCTATTCTTCTGTTAAAGCCTCACGTGATTGGTGAAGATCCGTGGTAGAGGAGGGAGGAGGAATTACAGACACACAGGAGAAGGGGGAGGGGTTAGAAAAATGGCGGCACACTGAGCACATGTAAAAGGTGAGAACGGGGGACAAGAGCTTCAACTTTATTTTGGCTGTTTGTAAGCAAAAAACAGCACTAGTTTATTAAGTCATTAAAATGAGTTGAATTTAATTACTATACAACAAATTAAACAATTATTCAGATAGAAGAAAGTGTATTTGTTTCAAACTCGTCCACAATGAAGTAGACAACGTCCACTATCTGTCCTTGTTACTACGAAGATCTGTGGTCAGAGGATCATGCTGAATGGTTTGGTGCAACATCAACGCGAGCAGCCCAGCCCTGTTGGTCATAGCGGTCCTAACATTGCGCTCCTGTTCAAAGAGCTCATCCAACTTGTACCACTGTGGGTGCAGAAAAAAAAAGTCACATGATTTGAGTTATCTGAATAACGGAGGCGGTGCCACGCAAACCAAGAAATGATGCGCACCACTCTGACTCGCTCCAGGTCCACTTCAGCTCTCCTGAGCTTCTCCCAGTTATAATGTTTGTTACATTTCCGTTTTGAGACTCTGCAATATTCCCCTGTCAACTCAAAGACATTTTTCACCATCGGACACCCGCACACTTCATCCACAGGAACCTGAACACATCATGAATCAAATACAAAGGGGTGGGGGGATGAAATGCCCCCAAAAGCAGCATGTACAGTGATACCTTGGCTAACAAACTTAATTGGTTCCCAGAGAGAGTGTGTAAGGTGAAAAGTGTGTATCCCAAACATTAATTTCCGATAGGAAACCATTAAAATTCGTTCCCAGGTCCCCATAAAACATCATTTTCTAAGCCTTAAAACTACACAAAATATATCTTATTTTATGTATAATAAATGTGCTATGGTATTGTAATTAAAGAGATAAACTGTCCGGTATAATAAAGTCATTTTATTTACCATTGTGATGGTCCTTGATGGCTTGATGGAATAGAGTGGCCATCTTGAGGAATGATTCCTTGTAAGCTTTGGCAGCTTTATCGTCAGAACTGGCTGCCTCACCATGACGAATGACTCTGAATCCCTGTATGACATTTAAAGTTCTCGAAACGTCTGTGGCTCGCTTTGAAATCATCAATAGATGACGAACTTCCAGGTTGCCTCTTGACGATATCCGAGTAAAGTTGCCGTGCTTACTCTGCGATAATGTTACCTAGTTCCTCATCAATTGTGTTCTGTTTAGCTGGGTTAATAGCTTTTTGCATCAAGTGTACAGATGGCTTGTGCGGGTTATTTGTGGAGCCTGATTAATGGGATACAGTAAAGTCTCGTTATATCGATATTCAAGGGAGTCCGAAAAAATATCGATATAACCGGGACTATCGATATATCCGACCCTGTTTGCATGTAATTTTCTCCGTGCGTGCATAGAAATAGTATCGATATAACCGGGATTATCGATATATCCGATATCGATATAACGAGACTTTACTGTATTTTAACCTTGCAGTCTACACTCCGCCTTTGAACTATCAACAAAGTTGAAACAAGTCCAGATTTCACTGTGTTTTCTATCCATTTCCTCACTCTCTATCATCTGCCTATCTATTTTTATTTGCAGCTCTGTGTTTGTGTAAACCCCCCCACCCCCTGCTGTGTTCTTGACCAATCACGCCCGGCTTTAACTGAAGACTGGGGGCAGGGAATAGAGGACAAAAAAAGGCTGCCATTTCCTTGTGAGGGGAAAGGGCTTGTTCGCGAACGACACATCACTCATTGTAGCGCTCCATGTGTATCCCGAAAAATAGTCCGCATGCCAAGATTAAATTCTCGGGAATTCAATGTCGTAAGCCGAAAAGTTTGTTTGCCAAGGCGTTCGTAAGCGGAGGTATTACTGTATTGTACATGACGCAAATCTTGCACCAACCTTCGGATCCCTTGAATGTTCTGGACACAAAACCTGAAGCCGCTTGCAGTAAGTTTTACTTTGGGGATTGTACACATCACAGAAGAGTCTGGTCGCTCTATGATGAAAAAAAAAAAAAAGTCACGCAATGGTGAACTGAGAGAAAACCGCTTTTTTAAATGTTCTTTTTTTATTCTTACCCTTCAATTCTTGTAGGATACATGGAACCAAAGGAGGTTTGACTCTCATACTGTCAAAATAATGAGATCGTTTCTTAAGCATCCATCTGCTTTTATAATAACAATAATAATAGTCCATTTCATTTATAAGCGCCTTTCAAAACTCAAGGACACTTTACAGTCACAGGATATTTTTTCTGCGGGTGAGCAGCGGCAGCTGTACGCGCTAGAGTTCACTCAACCCGGAAGTAAGATAAAGGTAAAAAAAAAAAAGAGAAATAATAAATAATACGACAACATTTGATACGATTTCTAGCTTGTATCACCCTACTTGTATGATTTGTAACAATTCTCTCGAACAACAATGCTCTCACACACAGCCTTTGTTTACCTTTGAGAAATTTTGAAGCGATAGCTGAAGGACTCACCTTTGCATAGCACCTCTCCATATGTCTCAGTGCAACTTTGGGATTGATAGGGTGGCTGCAGGACACGCAAAAAATCTGAAGGTCTGTGTCATCTCCATCCCCTTCATTCACCTGAAAATATGCGCCATCATTGCAGATTGTGAATCAGGAGGACAAGTTTCGTGACATCAAAACCATGACAGGAGACATTAAAAAAAGAAAAAACCAAGTGAACCTCCTCATCCTGCTGCACCGCCTGCTGCTTGGCCTTGGCGATGATTCCCTCCAGTTCGTGGAAGCGGCGCTCCATTTCGGTGAGGCGCAAGCGGGCGTTTTGCTGCTCCTTACGAATGCGCTCCAGTTGCTTTTTACCGTGCTCTTCGGCAATGCAGGGACTCTGCTGCCACTGCTGGATCCGCTGAGGGAGGATCTCATAGATCCGACTGTGGAAAGATATGCGCGCACACCAAGATAAAAAAAATGAGAAGGGAATGCCGGCTACCTCGAACACAGACTACAGCGTACAATATGCGTGTCATTTGCACTGTAAGGAACCACAATGTTTTAGATCAGAGGTGTCAAAGTAAAGGCCTGGGTGGCAAATAATAATACATTGATTTTTAAAGGACAACCAACACCTCCGGACAAGTTACGTCCATAATTTGTAAAATCACTTCAAATGACTTCTACTGAGCACATTTTACAAAGATTCCACCGCATATAGCTATATTTTACGTTTTAAGACTCAGACTGAATATTCAGGACGTCTTGCTTTCGAGTTGATGACGATGCCTCACGTGACGACACGGAGGGAACGCCCCTGACAGAGAAAGCGACACACAATGCATTTTGGGTATTTTTTTCTCTGAAAACACTGTGTTGATCGCGAAATAAGAAGGAAAACTACATAAATATAAATAACGCGATGGTGAATCGTTGTGTGTCGCAGGCAATTGCAGTAACACGCATAAAGAAGGTGTAAGTTGACACAAATTCCCAGTGGACAAATCAGCCCATTTCCAAAGGAGCTTGTGCGCCATGTTGTGCATTTTGTGGTCGCTACATTGGAGTCCAGACGGCTCGAATTAATATGGAAGGACTTCTTTAATCGATTGCAAACATTTATGCTTTCCTCTTCAGAACTATTTGAATCATATTCATAACTGGATGAGTAACAAGAAAGCATCTTCTATGAATCTGAATTCTCTGAAGCCATTGTTTTTATTCTGGAGCAAGGCAGTTTGTGATGGAGTAATCTGGCGTGACAGCACGAACAAGGGGGTGGGACTTTATGAATTTCCCCAGTTCCAAGCTCATTTTGTGGCAGTTTTGGGACACTTTAAGTCATTTTTATTGGTGTTTTGCATTTGACTAAAAATATCAGCCTGTGTGTTTTGGGTATTTTAGATGCTCTGAAACGTTTTTCTGATGTCAGTTAGGAAAAAAAAAATGGTGTTGGTTGTCCTTTAAGATTTAAAATGAAAATGCAGACTTGCAAATTCAAATATCATCCATCCATTTTCAATAGCGCTTGTCCACCGTATTGACACTTGTGAGCTGGAACCGATTCTGGATAACTTCGGGCCAGAACCTCAGTCCACCTTGGACTGGTCATCGGCCAATAAATAATATCAATAAATATTTGCGGGGGAGGGGGGCAGAGCGCACACACACAGACTCCACCAGCGCAAAGTGTCAACATCGCTACATGACAGCTTCGCGACAAGGAGAAAGCTCTTACTTGGCAGCTAGCTTCATGCCACAGTCCTCCGAGCAGTATTTGGAGTTGGCTCTTGTAGCTTGAACGCAGTTGGGCCCGAGACACTGATGGCGCCCACCATGATCGCGGATGTCACCCCTCTCACTATGGCGGTTCCTGTCCTTGTGCTTTTGTTTCTGCTTATGCCGCCGAGACTCTTTCTAAAAACGCATACAGTGATACCTTGGCTTACGAACTTAATTGGTTCCCAGACAGAGTGTGTAAGGCGAAAAGTGTGCATCCCCAAAATTAATTTTCCATAGGAAACCATTAAAATGAGAATAATCTGTTCCCATGTCCGCATAAAACATAATTTTCTACTTTCTAATTTTCTAAGCCTTAAAACTATACAAAATATACCTTATGTTATGTATAATAAATGTGCTATGATATTATAATTAAAGAAATAAACTGTACTATATAATAAAGTCGTTTTATTTACCTTTGTGATGGTCGTTGATGGCTTGATGGAATGGAGTGGTTTCATCAGCATTAAACACTTGATGAGGAACGTAGCCTTCTTCTTTCACCATCTTGAGAAATGATCCCTTGTAGGTGCTTTCTCTGCGATAATTTGACCTAGTTCCTCATCAATTGTGTTCTGTTTAGGTGGGTTGATAGCTTTTTGCATCAAGTGTACAGATGGCTTGCACAGTTGATTTGTGGAGCCTGATTGATGGGAATTTTAACCTTGCAGTCTACACTCTGCCTTTGAAATATCAAAGTTGAAACGAGTCCAAATTTCACTGTTTTCTATCGATTTTGTCACTCTCTCTCTGTCGTCTGCCTGTCTCTTCAAAGTTTAAACCACCTCCCCTCACTGCTGCGTTCTTGACCAATAACGTGGCTTTAACCAAAGATTGGGGGCGGGGAATAGAGGACAAAACCAATCGGCTGCCATTTTCTTGTTAGGAGGACGGGCTCGTTCGCGAACGACACATCACTCATTGTGGCAGCTTCGTGTGTATCCCGAAAAATAGTTTGTATGCCAAGGTTAAATTTTCATAAATTTAACGTTCGTAAACCGAAAAGTTCGTAAGCCTAGGGGTTCGTAAACCGAGGTGTCGCTGTATTTGTAGATGTCAACTTGTTACCGCTATATCATGAGACAATGAATGTATCTTACTTTCTTATCAAACTTTTTCTCTCGTCTCTTCACATGCTTCACTTTTACGGCTTTCTTTCGCAAGACGGGACTGAAAGGCAGTTCATCGTCATCAGTTGCCCATCCCTGGTAAAAGAAAAGAAAAGTCCAAAACTGGTGAGCCCGCCTAATTGCGAACAAAATGTTAGCCTTGATAAACTACACCGGTCACACTCCGGTTGTACTACCATGCTGCTGTGAAGCCCTGCTGCTTTGTACTGCCGGTAGAGATCTGCCTCGCTGTCATAGTCGTCAGAATACCGCCTTCGTCTGCGGTGGTAGTTCTCTCGTCTTTCTCGTAAATACTGTTCCTCTTCTTTGACACGTAGCATTTTCTGCATGAAACAAGAGGCAATTGCTTTCACCTTTTTCAAGAGAAGCCACGTTGAAAGGCCTATATACAATTCAATGCATATTTATTTAAAAAAAGATAACATACCCTCGCTCGGACTTCACATTGTCTAAATCTGCACTTCTGCCTTATTTTATTGGGGCCCCCGAACTTTTTCATGTCTTTGCAGAAGTCACACTGCGCACAGTCTTCAGTCCTTCTGCACGGCTCACACTCGCCACACATTCTCACCGAACGTTTCACCTGCAACACATAGCAAAACCAAATTTGAGCTGTGAGCAATAACGGTATCACATAATCACTCTTAGGAAACCTTTGAACAAAATGCTTCTTCACTTGACGACTACTTTTGGGATACCAGTAAGTACAAGTAGTCAGATGGATGTTAACATGTAACAACCTGGAAAACGAGGCAGTAAACCAACCATTATGCATTTTCCTCTTTCTTTGTAGTTATTTTTCTACTATACTTAACTCATACCTCCCGGCAAACGACTACAGTCTTTGTGTTTTTACTTCCGTGTATCCCGAGTCACGCCTGCAGTCGGGCTGAAGCAATAACAAATAATGCCGGATGCCGACTACAGGCGGGCCGTGAATGGATGTTAACCATTTACGGACGATTTATGCTTATAGATCGAGAAAATGAAAGGTAGCAGTTCAAGTGCCGATTGAAACTGAAGCGGCACAAGTTACATGTCCCTTTAAAACAGGTTATATGCAGCTTTGCAGTGACATCACCTCCTTCAAGCGCAACACAATGTGCTCTCCTCCATCTTCAAAGCGCCTTCTATTTTTCGTCATGGATGAAATACCACGTAAGTATATGTTGTAACTATTTTATGAGCTTGTTGTACTACGTTCATCCTGTCTACTTGATATTTAATTTAAAGCAGATTCTTTACTTACAGACAGTGTAGGTGTTCAAAGGAAGTAGACGCCGAAACATGTCAGGTATTTGAACACCTACACTGTCTGTAAGTAAAGAATATGCTTTAAATTATTTTATGAGCTATTCAGAAGAGGTTTACCTTGATACTGAAATGCATAAACTAACGCTAACTTGTTTATTTACAGGGAAATATTAAAAATAAGGAGTGTCCCGAATTCGGAACATTGTAACGCTAACGCTATTTTCATGATGATATTGTTGATCCTGACTTGGAACCCGATGCGAATAATTGTAAGTGAATGGTGCGTTTTCCACTAATAGCTGTCCCTCATAGCTTTGCATTCGCAATATGATTATTGAAACGGAGGTCCACGTTTTTTTCTAAAATACCCATGTAGTGTATATCTTTCCAGGTCCTGATGAAAATGAAATAGATGACCATGTTGATGAAGACATTTTGGCATCTGACACAGTCGTAACTGTTGCATTGATGAACTTCTATCACCATTCAAATACTTTCGGGCTGATCAACTACATGCTTCATACGCTACCTCCAGGAAATCACTCAAATGGTGGAAATACCTGTTCTGGTTTCTAGTGGATATTTGTATTTGCAATGGATTTATCCTGATGAAACTCTCTCCAAACCATCAAGTGAAAACCAGAACAGGTCGCCTCCGAAAAAGGACTCAGTTAGAATTCAGGACAAACTTAGCTCATCAGTTGTTTGGCAATTACAGAAGGAAAGGAAAAAGAGAATGCATGAAGGAGAATGACACTGCTGCCCTCATTCATTGGCCCGTAACATTGGATAAAAAGAGAACACGTAAAGAGTGTGCAAAGGAGAAAATTTGTCGCGAGCCAAGAACAGGTTGTGAGCAATGCAAGGTGAACCTATGCATTCCATGTTTTCAACCATAGCACAAATAAAAACATCCTGAATTATTTTAAATGCATTCTAGGTTTATTTCATGCATATGTGACTTGTTGTGAATGCATTTTGTAGTAATTTGCAGGTTTTGGAGGAAAAAAAATCTTAATTAACATTGCAATAATTATCTAAAACTTCAATCAATTTCACAAAAATGTCATCTTATTCTATTATATGTTATGAAAGTGTACTGAAAGTTTCATAAAGATTGAACAACAAATAAAAGAAGTTATAACCGTTTATTTGAACACACGTTCGTTGGCTGCAGGCTCTGTAGGTTGTGGGGCAAGAAATGCAAAATGCCTGCTAGGGAGAGTTAAAGGACAACCGACACCATTTGTTTGTTTCCTAACTGACATCAGAAAAACGTTTATAGCATCTAAAATACCCAAAACACGCAAGTTGATATTTTTAGTCAAATGCAAAACACCAATAGAAATCACTTAAAGTGTCCAAAAACTACTTCAAAATGAAACCGGAAATGGCCAGTTTCAGAAGGTCCCGCCCCCTTGTTCGTGGCGTCACGCCAAGACGTCTTGCCTTGCTCAAGAATCAAAACAATGGTTTCAGATTCGGAGAAGATGCTTTCTTGTTACTGATCCAGTTATGAATATGATTCAAATATATCTGAAGAGGAAAGCATAAATGTTTGCAATTGATTAAAGAAGTGAGTCCGTGTCAGTTTGAGGCATCTGGACTGAAATGTAGCGTCCCAGAAAATGCACAAGATGGCGCCCAAGCTCCGTTGGATATGGTCTGATTTGTCTGCTGGGAATTTCTGTCAAGTAGTATCAAATAGTAGTCTTGGTGCAAAACACAACGATTCACCATCGCGTTAGTTATGTGTTTTCCTTCGAATTTCGGCATCAACACAGATTAGTTTTCAGACCAAACAAAGTACCCAAAAATGCATTGTGTGTCGCTTTTTCGGTCAGTGACCATACCTACCGTGACGTCACGGTAGGTATCGTCATCAACTCGAAAACAAGACTTCCTGAATATTCAGCGCGAGTCTTAAAACGTAAAATATAGCTATATGCGGTGGAATCTTTGTAAAATACGCTCAGTAGAAGTCACTTGAAGTGATTTTACAAATTATGGACACAACTTGTCCGGAGGCGTCGGTTGTACTTTAAATGCAAATATTTACATCAAGACAATGGGAAAACTCACCTTTGATCCTCGCCTCCTTTCACTCCTGTAGTCCGGCGTACTCGGGGTACTGTACTGTCTTTCAGTTCTATCAGAGTCTGTTTCCCTTTCTCTGCTTTTCTTTTCTTTTCTGTACTTTATTTCCAGCAATGGGTTTTCATCTGTTAACAGGAAGAAGGAAAGAATAAGCCCTGCTATTTTACTTGGTCACATGATGTACCCTGAGAAAGGCTCACTGTCAGGATCAATCAATCACCTCTGCATCTCATGCAGTACCACTCTCTGATTGCCTTGGCCATCTTCTCTGTTATATTAATGCAGTTTCCATGGAACCACTCGTTGCAGTTATCGCAGCCACTAAGAGGAGCAAACGCAAGCATTTCATTTATGAGCGCGGGTTAGCACAAAATAGGCGATTAACCAGCAGTGGTGCGCTTACATCATGAAGCAGTTGATGTGTGGTTTCCTGCAAATGCAATACAGAGGGGCATTCTCCCCATCCATGTTGCTGCCTTCAGGTCCCGGAACGGGGTCAAAATCAGACGCTTCGCTTTCCTAGGAAAATGCAAACAATTCGACCATACATTGCGTTATATAACACGAGTAAAACGGACAAATGAGATGCTTACTATGTTGTACACAAAACAGTCTTGCTTGGCAGCGGCTTTAACTTTAGCCACCCACTTAAAATACGTGCTTCATCGTTTAAGGATAGAAAGCATATTGCTCGTGGTTATCTGTCACACTGGTCAATTATCATTTCCCGAATTAAGAGCTGTGAACTCTGATCCGTTTCCTGCTTTCGACGAAAATGTGTCAATAGCGGTGGACTCTAAATTCGGCTAGGTTTGTACCGAACAACGACACATACCGAAACAAGCAATACCTCATTGTTCTGAAATAAATATATAAACGCTGGCGAAGGCTTACCATGATTATTTATATTATCTTGGAGTTGTTGCAAGACGTACAGAAAATACAAACAGCGAATAACAGTGTAGCTCTGAGCACCCTAATTAAGCTTAGCTTAACCGGAAACTACACCGATTGCGTCACGTCATTTGAATGGCACTCTGCAACCAGAAAATGCATTTCCGTCCCCTACGGGACTGGAGTATGTTTACACCCATCTCTTACGATGAGAAGGTTTCTTCAGCCGTCATCTGTACAAAAGTGAAGGCTACATCTAAGATTGAATCTGAGGTGGTTCTTTAAATCAGCTAATTTAAAGGTGGCCTTTTCTAAGTTACGTACCAGCAGAAGGATGTCTCTCCCAAAGTTGGCAGCAATACGTCTGTGTAAGCTCTCAGTCGTACAGGAGTGGTCCATCGATGAGGTTTCTTCAGCCGTCATCTGTACAAAAGTGAAGGCTACATCTAAGATTGAATCTGAGGTGGTTCTTTAAATCAGCTAATTTAAAGGTGGCCTTTTCTAAGTTACGTACCAGCAGAAGGATGTCTCTCCCAAAGTTGGCAGCAATACGTCTGTGTAAGCTCTCAGTTGTGGAGTGTCCTAAATGTCGCCCGGCGGTGGAATAATAATAATAATAATAATAATAATAATAAATTTAATTTCTAAGCACCTCTCAAGGAAACTTCACAGTTGCGGGATAAGGACTTTTTTTGTGGTCAAGAAATGTGCTTTAGCAAATGTGACTTCAGTATTTGTGAACTGTGTTTCCAAGTGACAGTGTCTGGGTCGAGCCATGGAAATCTCACAAATGTTCTTCCATTAACTATGGTAGCACACAGACAATCACACTTAAACACCTGAAAGAAGAGTTTATTTGTTGAAATTTGCATAAAGGCATTTCTTTGAACATGACCCCCAAAACAATGACATTTGACAAGGGACATAGAATGTTCATACATTTGTGAAAGGTTGGATGTGTTTCAAGTTTTGCAAAGCAGTCGGAGCAGGAAAAAAACAAATTGGTGCTTAATTTTAGAACTGCATAGTAATTAAAGGACAACCGACACCCCCGGACAAGTTGTGTCCATAATTTGTAAAATGACTTCAAATGACTTCTACTGAGCGTATTTTACAAACATTCCACGGCATATAGCTATATTTTACGTTTTAAGACTCACACTGAATATTCCGACGCTGAATATTCCGGAAGTCTTGTTTACGAGTTGGTGACGATTCCTGATGTGACATCACGTCAGGAACGCCCCTGACCGAGAAAGCGACACACAATGCATTTTGGAGAAAAGACAGAAGGACTTCTTTAATCGATTGCAAACATTTATGCTTTCCTCTTCATAACTATTAGAATCATATTCATAACTGGATGAGTAACAAGAAAGCATCTTCTCCGAATCTGAAGCCATTGTTTTGATTCTAGAGCAAGGCGTGATGTCACGAACAAGGGGGGGGACCTTCTGAAACTCGCCATTTCCGAGGTCATTTTGAAGTGGTTTTGGGACACTTTTAGTCATTTCTATTGCCGTTTTGCATTTGACTAAAAATATCAGCCTGCGTGTTTTTGGGTATTTTAGATGCTATAAAACGTTTTTCTGATGTCAGTTAAGAAACAAACAAAAAAATTGTGTCGGTTGTCCTTTAAATAAGCTAATTAATTTCCCCTTTATTTTTTGCCTAGGAGCAGTTGCAGATAGAGGACAACCAATCGCATTTGTCAACGTGCCTTCAACATTAAGCACATTGCTTCAGTTCACGGTTTAATGTAACACAAAGAAAAGCATGAATCCAAATGTACGACTAGTAAATTTTGAAGCAAATTCTCAAATAACACATCATCATTATTGGACAAAACATGCATGGGAAATTACACATTCCTGAAATGAGTTGCATGATGCATTTGATGAAGTAAATGCCTTTTATGAAATTGATCGGTACTTCATGGTACACCTGCAAAATAGTGGTTTGTTACAAAAAAATGACTTGGAACTTAATGAATTCATAGCTCATGGGACATACTCTGTGTACCTCCACAAAATGGAAAAAAACTCTGGTAAAAATCAGCCAGTGATCACCAAAGGTTATTGGAGAAGACAAATCCCAAACACAAATATTAGTCACAAAAAACAAACAACACACTTATCCAAGTATCAAAAATAACAGCAGTGACTGTAAAATAATCAAACTGATCTCTTGGTTTTGTCGTGATGCGGAAACGTAAAATCGAACAGTGATTTGTGTTTTGCACTGCAGTTACACTTAAGAAGTCCTGCTTTGGCTAACTAGCAGCAGCAGCAACAGGAGCAGCTATCCATTAAAAAAAACGTGCGCCCACTGTGTGTCTTTGTCGTCGAACAGATCTCTCAGAAAAATGCATAGACTGCAAGAACATAAGGTGCAATTAATTGCTGAAAAATCGAATATTCTTATGTACGCCATAAGGGGGAAAAAACAATTTCACAATGTACTAATTCACTTTAAGTATATTAAGCATATCCCTTTCGTCACCCCCTCAAAGCCCCCATCACAATAAGGAAAAGTGTGAAACCTCTGATTCCTGTCGGGGGGAATAAAATAATAAATTAAAATTAAAAAGCATCCCTGCATCTATTGGGGTTTTCCACATTATGAAGGTCATAAAAAATATTTCCCTCTGTATAACTTCATAAATGCAATCCAAAATTTATATTACTCTTAAATCTTATAACATATATAAGAATGTTAATATAGATGTAAGCATCCCTCTCAGTCACAGGTGTCAAAGTCAAGGCCTGGTGGCCAAATCTGGCCCGCCACAACATTTTATTCGGCCCGCAAAAGCAAATCAAACTTTTGAAATTCCATTATGCTTGCTAAAGCCTGAAGCAAATTTTCAAATTGTCCCATGTAAATTACAACAGTCATAATTATTGACTTGTGATTTGAAAACTAGTTCTTCATTAATTTGTTGCGCGCTCTGTATGTAATATGTGGAGGGGATGAAACATTCTAATGGTTTCCCTAAATTCACAACGGTCCCCGAAGGGAAACCGTAACTACAATGTGTCGGTTGTCCATTAAGTAAGTGTACAATATTCCATTTTAATACTATTGCACTTAGACACACCCAAGACATCCGGGTAATAACTCAACCACCTCCAAATGGAATCAATAACATTTAAGCGTAGCGGGACAAGGACAGGTTAGTTTCAATCTAACGAGATACTTGAAAACAGTCCTACTACTGACAGACTCACCTCACGTGAGCGACAGACCGCAAGCTGACATTCGGTTTCTTGCTTCTCTAGGTGAGCATCACAAGTCCTCCTCCATTTCAAGGCTACTCCTACGGCTACTGCTTTTGGAGGCACCCGGTGACAAAGGAGAAAAGAGGGGCTCGGCTGCCGTCTCTGGAGACAGGGCGCACCCTTCGTCCATGAGAATGTCCCCCAAACCCACGTCGGGGTAAAGCGCTGAAGCGGAGGTCTCTTCCAACTCAGCAAAGCTCAAAGTGCCCAATTCCAAAGGGATGCTGATGGCGACTCCGACGGGAGACTCCGACGAAGGCGGGGAGAGGAAGGCGGTGGGCAAAGGCTGACCAATAGCCGCTGCCGCACCCAGACCCAGCAGGTTATGCCCAGACGTGACCTCTGCGCCGGGGTGGAGGGACTGGCCGTTTGGAAGCGTTTGTCGGTGCTGCTGCAGAAGGGCGGGACTGGCGCCTGGGCCGGAGGAGATGCCGACGGCGTTGGAAGAGAGGCCGTGGACACGTGCCTGTATTTCCAACTCCTGCGAACATCACCAAAGTCGTCAGATTTTAACCAACTACCGTATTTTCAGGTGTATTAGCAGTGTCTGAAACTCATGTCAAAAAGTTACCGGACACCAGGGCAGACAACAAAACGTTGCCTGACCAGCCATAAAGTTGCCTGCCCCGTTTTTCACAACTTGAAACACAATAAGACGACGAATCGCAAAAAAAAAAAAACCCCATTCTTACAACATTAAGGATTTTTTTAAATTAAGGATGGACCTTCCACAAAAGCTCCCTTGCTTAATTTGTGGTAAATATCCCTTGCTGATGATTTTGCTTCAGTTGTCGTTTGTCCATAAACTTCTTGTCATGTTGCACAATGCAATGTTTGCGTTGCGTCGTCTGCTACAAGCCACCTGAACTCCTCTTTCCACGATGCTTCTAATAATAATACATTTAATTTCTAAGCGCCTTTCAAAACTCTCAAAGACACTTTACAGTCACGGGATAATGTACGTTCACGTTTTGTAGCGTCATAAATTTTGTTAGCTTCTTTTGAATCTTACTTCTGAGGCTGAGGTTCTGTGCATCTATTTTGGAAAATGCAGGCTTCTGATTGGCTGCCGTGCCGAGTATGCAAATTGCCAAACGAACCGAAATTCCAAAATTTCCAAGCCGAACAAATATTTCGAAATCGGAATAATGTATTCAAATTTCGAAATCTTTGTTGAAACGTTTGCTTTATTGAATAACGCAAACGTTTGATTTGAAAAAAAAAAATCTTAGTTTTTTTGTTTTTTTTGAAGTTATCGGTCACCTGGGCAGAGACGTTTTGTAAGTTGTACGGCCAACTTCTACGTTGGGCGTAAGACTTGCACGCCCCGGGCGTCCGGGTAAACATTGTTTCAGACACTGGTATAAGGTGCACAGTTGTATAAGGCGCACCCCAAACAAATGGCGTATTTTAAAACTTTTTTTCCATATAAGGCACACCAGACTATAAGGCGCACCATCAATGAATGAAAAATGTTTCCCAAATATAATATAGAAAGATCTAAAAGTTTTCCAAATATAAGGCACACCAAATTCTAAGGTATATATAATAGAGGCTAGGGTTGCGCAAGACAACAGTGAAATTGAGTCGGTGGCTGCGGATGGCAGTTGTGAGACCTGTTGTGGCTTCACATATAAGGCGCAGCGGCATAAAAGACGCAGGGTCATCTTTTCAAGAAAATCAAGGCTTTTGGCTGCACCTTGTACACCAGGAAATACGGTAGTCTTGTATGCAACGTCAAAATGGCAAAACATAGGAGAAGTAGTTGCTAAATTGTGAGAACCTTTGGGTGACGATCTCGATGAAGGAATAAAAACATTGATCATTGCCACTCCCTTTTTTCCATGAAGATTGAATCCAGCTTCCAGGATCCAGAACCAAAGTACAGTTAAACCTGGGTTTTCAAACGTCTCGGTTCTTGACCAATTGGGTTTTCGAACAAAAATTTTGTGTTTTTTATGTCTGGGTTTACAACCAAAAATAGGTTCTCAACCAAAATGAGCACACCTGAATGCGCCACTCGACTCCCCTCCGCTCCCTTATACGTCATTTCCTTGTGTTGCGTCTCATTAAGATTGACACATTAGTGTTGTTGAATCTAGCTGAGATCTCCGCAAATCGGACATTATTCTCGGTCGCATGTGTCAAGGTGTTTGATGACTTCTACTGAGCGTATGTTACAAAGATATCTTTTAGCTAACTGGCTGGCTATCTATAAACTATATAATAGCTAGCTAGCTTTTTATTTATTTGAGTTATTCCGGGTTGAGTGAATGCTGGCGCGTGTGGCTGCCGCTGCTCACCCACAGAAAAACGTAGCCAGTGACTGTAAAGTGACCTTGAGAGTTTTGAAAGGTGCTTATGAATGAAATGTACTATTATTATTATTATTATTGTTCAATCACGATAAAAAAGAAGACATTGATTTCATTGATTAACATGGGAAATGTTTCAATTTTCAAACAACTTTCTGGAACGGATTACAGTGATACCTTGACTGACGAACTTAATTGGTTCCCAGACAGAGTGTGTAAGGCGAAAAGTGTGTATCCCAAACATTAATGTCCCATAGGAAACCATTAAAATGAGAGTAATCCGTTCCCAGGTCCTCATAAAACATGATTTTCTACTAAGCAAGCCTTAAAACTACACTAAATATACGTTCGTATGTATAATATATGTGCTATTGTACTGTAATGAAAGAAATACACTGTACTTTATAATAAAGTCATTTTATTTACATTTGTGATGACGTTGATGGCTACAAGAAATGGTGTGGAGAAGGTTGGAGGGGGGAATTGCTGTTTGGAAGAGAGTCACATTTCATAAGGACTGTAATAAAAAAAATTAACTGTACAGTCTGTGTAAGCTCTCAGTCGTACAGGAGTGGTCCATCGATGAAAAGGTTTCTTCAGCCGTCATCTGTACTTCTTATATGCACCTAAAAGCTAACAACCACTCATTTGACGACAATGAGGTTAAAATCTTAGCGAAATAACATAGATGGTTTGAAAGGGGAGTAAAAGAAGCGATTTTCATCAAACAACTAAATCCTTCATTAAACCGGTTTGGTGGGGTGAGGTTCAATTTGGATCGTTCATATAATAGCCTGCTTAGGCAACATAGAATTAGTAATACTGATGAGGTGATATCGGTCGAAGTGAGGCAATCAGGCTAGTCGTTAGTCAGTACAATAGGAACTATCAGTGGGGCTGCAGCGAGTAGTACTCAGCTCCCCCCAACCTGAGGGCAGAGACCTATCATAGCAGAGTCCGGCACCGCCATGTCTGGACAGTAGGGAGATATATATATATATGGCCTAAACTACCAGTAAGACTTTAGTTTGCTGACGAAGTTTCTTGGAGAAGAAGCAGCGAAGCGAAACGTCCGACACCTTCAAAGAAGTACAGATGACGGCTGAAGAAACCTTTTCATCGATAAACTGTACAGTATAATAAAGTCATTTTATTTACCTTTGTTATGATCGTTGATGGCTTGATGGAATGGAGTAGCCGGTTTCATCAGCATTAAACACTTGATGAGGAACGTAGCCTTCTTCTTTCACCATCTTGAGAAATGATCCCTTGTAGGTGCTTTCTCTGCGATAATTTTACCTAGTTACTCATCAATTGTGTTCTGTTTAGCTGGGTTGATAGCTTTTTGCATCAAGTGTATAGATCGCTTGTGTGGGTTATTTGTGGAGCCTGATTGATGGGATATTTTAACCTTGCAGTCTACACTCTGCCTTTGAACTATCAAAGTTGAAACAAGTCCAAATTTCACTGTTTTCTATCCAGTTTCTCGCATTCTCTCTGTCGTCTGCTCATCTATTTAATGTTTAAACCCCCCACACTGCTGCGTTCTTGACCAATCACGTGGCTTTAACCAAAGACTGGGGGCGGGGAATAGAGGACCAAAACAAGCCGGGTGCCATTTTGTTGTTAGAAGAACGGGCTCGTTCGTGAACGACACATCACTCATTGTGGCAGCTCCGTGTGTATCCCGAAAAATAGTGTGTATGCCAAGGAAAAATTTTCAGAAATTTAACGTTCGTAAACCGAAATATTCGTAAGCCAAGGGGTTCGTAAACCGAGGTATCACTGCATGGTCAAAAATCCAGGTTTGACTGAACTGCCAAATGTGGTGTCACAAATTCAACCGATTTCAACGAACAGCAAAAACACCAACCTGAATGCGCATCATTAAGCTGTGGTTGGCTTGCTCCAAATTTTTTTGCCGCAGTTCCACATCCTTAGCTCGTTGTTGCTCCTTCTGTAACTTGCGGATGTAATCCACCGAGGCCTTGAGTATGGTGCCTTTATTCCAGCGCATCTCACTGTGATGAGCGCAGAGGTGTAAACACAAGAGAAAATTGTTTTAACGGACTGATGTTGCAGAGATTTGGCTCACAAACATGATGAGTTAGTGTGCTACGAGTACTCCAAAAACAAGGCGGCACTCACGGGTCACTTGACTTGGGTATCAGGGTACCAAGCTCCTTTATACGGTCGTTGATATTAAATCGCCGTCTCCTCTCAACTTTTTAAAACAAACAAACAGGCAAAGAAATAATCATGATGATTTTACATTGTTTGGAGACCAAAAATGTCAGCATACTCAGGTTGTGGTTGTCTTTCTTTTGCCGCTCCTTCATAAAAGCTTTGGTATCGACATCTGAAAGACAAAAAACATTTTTTTTTATGAAATGACTGCAGATCCTATGATACTGTTGAAGTTCCGCTATACATACGAGAAGATTGCACCGATTTTCTCGTACCAGTAATTTCCCTTTTTATATTTGGAAGATCAGCGGGGCAGGAGTTGCTGACAGTGAGAGTGGGCGCTGCCATTCCAGGGCTGTGATACACATCCAGTAGATTTCCTGGAAGCTAAATTAAATAAAAAAATTGGTAGAGCGGCTGGAACGCATGCCGACGGCCGAGCTCAAGCACAATGTGACGAATGTGTAAAAAAACAACTTCCTCATTCTTGTTGAAATTCTGAAAGTAAGCACCTCCCCGGTCACACGATTTAATCAAACAGCCCAACAGATGTTCTGCCCAACATCATTGCGGTACACAATAAGGTGGCACGCGTACATGTTGGTCTCATCTAAGGGACAGGTGTCAAATTTGAGGCAGAGGGGCCAAATCTGGCCCGCCACATCATTTTATTGGGCCCGTGAAAGCAAATCCAACTTGTGAAATTCAGACTGAAGTCTGAACCAAAATTTCAAATTGTCGTATGTAAACCACTCTAACATTATTTTTTACTTCAAATTTGAAAACTAGTCATTCATTAATTTAATTTGCACTCTATATGGAATATGTCAGGAGACTCAAATCCCTCCCAGCCCTGCCCACTCTGCCCCTTCCCACTGCCACACTCACCGAACTCTGAGTACACGCTACATGCTACACTATCATCCTGAACTCAATTTTTTTCCGCTTTTCAATTAATCTGCTTTTGTTCCTGCAAGACCTCACTTCAACCTTGTTTGTTTTTGCATTACTACACTACATCACTTTACATATGACACTACCTCACTTTACATTCAGAAATTACATGTATTGTCTGTTGTCAATTGTCTGTCTTTTTTAGCCACATTTTAAGTGTCTTGCACGCTGGGTCCGAGAGGACATTAATTTCATCTGTGCTGTATGTCATGCATATTAGCATATTTGACAATAAAGCTGACTTTGACGTATGGGGATTAAACATTCTAATGGCTTCCCCAATTCTACCGAATTTATAACAGCCCTCGAGAAGAAATCGTAACAGCATACAATTACTTTGACACCTTTGATCTAAGGTTTGCCACATGTAGTTAAAAAAAGAAAATAAAATCCTACACTGTTCTTTTTCAAATATTGCAAAGCGGTTTTACCTCGCTGTGCGTCTTTTTTCTTTCTTCCAACATCACCATAATCCTCATTTTCCGTTAAGCGCAAAAAAAGGTGAGCAATTCCTTTGTGCCTGTAAACCCGGTGGCGTCTTAATGAGCACTCAACACATTGGTTGACTTTTTGATGTTTGTCCTTATGGGTAACCCCGCCCAGGCGGCACATTTGTGACAAATGGTGAGTAAGTGTCAAATGCTTCCACTTGTATATCTACTCCGAGAGCTATTCCTGCTTCGGGATTCCACCAGAGAAAAAAGACGCACCATTCGAGGGGGAAAAAAACCACAAAGGTGAAAAACAAGCGTAGAAATATTTGAAGAGTCAAATTAAAATACGGTCAAGGAAGCAGAGAGGTTTCTTTTCTTACCGTATTTGGTAACTGAAGACCTGAGTCAATCAATGTAATGATGTCGTCATTAAAACTGGATTCCAGACTAATTATGTCATCGATAACGTCTTCAATCTAGAAAGAGTAGATTACAGGATACATGTAGCGCAATTTTTGTCCAGGTTTTTAATGCCGGATAATATATTCTACAACACTGATGTCAAAGTCAAGGCCCTGGGGCCAAATCTGGCCCGCGAAAGCAAATCAAGCATGTCAAGTGCCATAACGCTTGCTAAAGTCCGAACCAAAATTTCAAATTTTTCCATGTAAACCACAATAACAGTCATTATTTTTTACTTCAAATTTGAAAACTATCTATTCATTAATCATTAATTTGTTGTGCGCTCTAGATGTAATATGTGGAGAGGATAAAGCATTCTAACGACCTCCCCAAATTCATAACGACCCCTGAGAGGAAATCCTAACTACGTGCCCCACGGCAAAAAATGACTTTGACACCTTTGATCGACAAGGACTAGATCCAAAAGCACTCCGTCATAAAATAAACACAATTCAACAAGCTGTAAGGCAGCCTCATGTCGCAGACGTGCAAGCGAAGAAGTGTCACGGTTACTGTGCAGGTGCAATATTTAACATCCTATTGTGACACTAGGCCAACAAGTACATGAAGATAAAAGGCATGCAACATTTAAGTGGGACCTGGGGCCACACCCCTTGCAAAACAAACCAAATCATTAGAGGACAACCGACACCATTTTTTGTTTCCTAACTGACATCAGAAAAATGTTTTATAGCATCTAAAATACCCAAAACACGCAGGCTGATATTTTTAGTCAATTGCAAAACACCAATAAAAATGACTTAGTGTCAAAACTGCCACAAAATGAGGTCGAAACTGGGGAGATTCAGAAAGTCCCGCCCCCTTGTTCGTGACGTCACGCCAGGATATTCCTTCACAAACTGCCTTGCTCCAGAATCAAAACAATGGCTTCAGAGAATTCAGAGACGATGCTTTCTTGTGACTCATCCAGCTATGAATATCATTCAAATAGTTCTCAAGAGGAAAGCATAAATGTTTGCAATCGATTAAAGAAGTCCTTCTGTATCAATTCGAGCCGCCTGGACTCCAATGTAGCGCCCAGAAAATGCACAAGATGGCGCACAAGCTCTGTTGGAAATGGGTTGATTTGTCCGCTGGGAATTTGTGTAAATTTACATATTCTTTATGCATGTTAGCGCAATTGGCTACGACACACAACGATTCACCATCGCGTTATTTGTGTTTTCCTTCTAATTTAGCCATCAACACGGATCAACACGATGTTTTCAGACCAAACAAAGTACCCAAGATGCATTGTGTGTCGCATACTTGGTCGGGGGCGTTGCAGACGTGACGTCACTTCAGGCATCGTCATCAATTCGAAAACAAGACTTCCTGAATATTCAGCGTGAGTGTTAAAATGTAAAATATAGCTATATGCTGTGGAATCTTTGTAAAATGCGCTCAGTAGAAGTCATTTGAAGTGATTTTACAAATTATGGACACAACTTGTCCGGTGGTGTCAGTTGTCCTTTAACTACAAAGTGAGCTGAAGTCTTGATTTCAGACTTCTCCAAAAAAGGCACTGCAAGTTCACAGAGAGACAACTCTCGGCAAGAATCCGTCATCCGCTGCATGAGAAAACCGCGGTTAAAAATAAAACGAACAGGACATGGGCATACTTCCTCCTTGTTGGAACCAATGTTAAGTAGGGCCATCGGGCTGTTGGGCGCGCTGCTGGCAGTGTGGGTAACTTCGGGGGCGGAGCTGCACTGTGGCACAGGCGATACACCAAGCGTCTGAGTAATGGCATTGTTACTCAGAGTGGTGGAGAGGTACTGCTTCACCTGTTGCCTCTGCGCCTGCTGGATGTGATACTTGGTGGGGTTCTCGAGGTGGGTCTGCACCTGCGTCAGTCAAAGCAGCCGTTCACGTCTCTTTCCCACAAACGCGGACGAACAACGACGGCAGATGGGTGACACGGTGGAGGACGGGCTTACTTTCAACACCTCCACGGGCACCTGCGCTGGAGGCGGGCGGGCAGCATTTGGAGGCAGTAAGACAGAGATGGCGGGAGTGGAGTCAGTGGGCCGGAGCTGAGAGGTGGAGGCCTGTTGCTGGGCCTCTCGTCTCTCCTGCTCCTGAGCTTGCTCTCGCATAAGCTGCTGCCGAAGCAACACGCGCGACGACATGGCTGAGGACAACAGTCGAGATCAAAATGTGACGCTGCAAACAGAACAAAAGAGAACTTGGGTTAAGTGCCAGGGATGGCAATATTGGCCCCTATGGGCCCATGATTCAAACGGCCCTAGGAAATGGGTCCGAAAATTGTGCCTACACTTTTAATATTTGTCTTACAAATATTTCTCAAAATGTTTATACTGGTGTATGCCAGACTACGTCTACAGCTGCGACTGAAACAAATTCATTTCAAATCGTAGCCTACAAAAAAATGACGACTGTATTTTCCGGTGTATAAGGTGCACCAGACTATAAGGTCCACCTCCAATGAATGATGTATTTTCAAGCTTTTTCCATATATAAGGCGAACCTTCAATGAATGACATGTTTAAAAACGTAACACACACAAAATTATACGGCGCTACGGTAGAGGCTGGGGTTACATTTTATAGATCCCAACATGGACCACGCACTCCTTCTGCCCACCCTGACAGCACTGGGTAGCTCCTTCAGCCAGAGACTGTTATACCCACGCTGCAAGAAGAAGAGGTTCCGCCGCTCGTTCCTACCGACTGCTGTCAGGTTTCGCAATTCTCAATAATCACATGTGAAGAAAAAAAAACTGGACATGTGTACTGTAAATATGGGTTGATGCAATCCAGCTACATATATCAATATGCCTTTCTTGATACTTGCACTATTTACAGTTTTTTAATGAAACGGTTTTGCACATTTACAGCATACAGTTGACATTTTTATTTTACGATGCTTAGAATATCCTGTTTTTCTATCCTTTCACCCCCCACGGCCAATTGCTGCTGTGGGCTGCAAATTTACCAATTGTGGGGCGAATAAAGGTTTTCTGATTATGATTCTGAAATGGGGTCGGTAGCTGCAGACAGTAGTTGTGAGACCTGCTGTGGCTCAATATGACTTCACATATAAAGCGTAACGCCGTATAAGGTGCAGGGTCATCTTTAGAAGAAAATCAAGGTTTATGGGCCCCTTATACATGGGAAAGTGCGGTAATTTGAAGGAACCAGTATGATTCGGGTGATTTCAAATGAATTGTACATTCCAGATGAATACGTTCAGAATATATAATGGTTGGCATTAATACCAATGTGTTCTTTCTATTTCCCAATTTCATTTAACTGATGCATGTGCATGGCTTACAAGTGAAACAACGCTCACAACTCCGGTGAACTCTGCGGTCACCGATTACCGTATTTTTATGTGCTGTAGTGCATTACATATGACTCGCCTTGTCGCACATTAGTCGTCGTGGTTTGACAACTAAATGTCGGAGGGCCTAATTCCAACTTCATTTAATAAAAAGGCGATGACCGTGTTAAGGATAATATTTTTGTGCTATCCAGAAGTTGCCAATCAACAAATACATGTTATAATTCGGAGCTTTGGTCATTTTGCAATATTACTAAGGTGGTGTTTTATTTTAATACGCTAGTTGGCTTAGCTAGTCAACTAAGCACGATTGTCGAAACCGGTCGCGGTTTAACGCGGTTAAAGTAGAAATATCAATTGAAAACATACTGTCAGAACCAAAATGTTAGACGGGATCACAGCCATGAATCCAAGAGGTCCTCAGCTGTTTTGGGGGCATTTTATCTCGTCGCTGACTCGAATAAGCTGCAACAGGAGTAGCCGTCACCGGGACCAACGTTGTTTACCTCGAGCTGACGCGCTGAGGTCATCGTCCCACTTCTTACCCGGAACTTGTTGACGATGGGAAGGTGATCACGTTATTTACTCAAGCAGGGTGCCGTGTTTCCTTTTAATCGTGGGCCCAATTGTAGATTTAGGTTTCCCTTGGGTAAGGGGCCGGTGTTATGACTGAAACCAAATCAACCTGTAATCGCATCAACCTATTATTTGCATACGTGTGGATGAACGACTCGTTTTGTCTCACATTGGAGAAATTCCTGTTTCACAGCAGCACAATTATGAAAGGAATAGAAAAGTAAAAAGAATAAGTAGAAAATCTAGGAGCTGCTGTAAAGGCAGTCACTGTCACGACAGCCACTTGAAGTCAAAACAATAACAAAAATGAAAGATAAGTTAAAAGTCGAGGTTTCGAGTTCAATCGCAGTGTTCCAACGTTTCTTTAAGGAATAAGGGCAATTTTCAACTTTGCTACCTATCTTTAGCCAGGAATTTAAATAGACACACAACTCTGGTTTTGAATGTGATGAATGTGTATAAATTGATGTCACCACAAATTTATCCACCACGTTAAAAGTATATTTTCGGTGTCAAAGACAGCACTGAAGTGTTCAAAAGAATAGCAGGATTTTTTTGGGGAAAGAATTAAAAAGGACAAAAATATACCAATGTGTGAGTATTTATTTGTTTTCATCTGCTGTCACAAAATGCGAAATCCATTGCAGATATCAAGGTGTCTGATAATTTGGTAGCAAGCTTGTCTGTAAAAAAAGGAAGAAAAAAAATGAAGTTTGAAGTACACGTAAAAACAATATATTGAAAGTTTAGACACAAACCAGCTCTTTTTTGTCGCTTCCTCCGCTTCTTGCCGGCAGCCAAAAGCGCCTGGCCTTGATGTAAAGGATCTACACTGACAATTTCCTTCAAATCCGGAGCCTTGGATGCAGGTTCACTTTTAGGCAAAATGCTTTTGAGCTTCTGAGATTTTATCTCCACTGTCATTGGTCCAAACTGTTAGATAGATAAACTAACTTTTATTGGGCAAGGTTTATAATGGAAAGATAGACAATCAATAAAGTTCAAACCGCATTCCGCACACACACATCAAATTTGTAATTTTTGCCAGTTCGAGGATTACACTTCATAATACCTCTGGATCCTGATCATCATCCATCAATTCAGCTTCATCTTTCAATTCTACTGACTCCCCTGCCACTTCTTGGTGAGAGGAATCTTGATCTTGGTTGCCGTTTGTCATTCCCATGGTTTCCATGCAGAATTCCATTTGCACATCAGAAAAAGAAGAATCTGAAACATGACATTGCACCCACGCAAAACCATTTATGAAAGTGGCACTGCTCATGTCATACTTAAGTAGAGCACAGATGTCAAAGTCATAAGGAAATTCTGTTAGAAGGAAAATTTTGGTACCGCAAATGCGATTTCTTAAGACAGAATACTTACTGTACAGCAAAGGTCGTACTCTCTAAATACAGTTGAGTATGCATATATTATTCTTAATCGAAGAATTTTGTAAAATTACCGATGCAAATTAAACAGGGAAGATTGAGGCAAAGAGGAGGAAACTACCTGCAAGAATTTCCCGATTTCCATTTTCAAGCTCATCCCAGTCAAAAGCTTTACCCATCTCTGTCACAATTTCAGCGCTGACATGCGTGGGAAGTGTGTGTGTCTCAGGTGGATGAGTGAAATAGCTAATCCTTCCCCTTAAAGAACACTCGAATCAAAAATTGTGTCGCTTCACATTTTCAAGGGATCAAAAATCATTCATTGGACCCACCCCGTCCAGTCCATTAAGATGCTCTTTGCTGCTTTGTCAGTGTCAGGCAGCCCGCCTTTTCTCAGTTTTCCTTGACGCCGCGCGAGCAAGGCCAAGAACTCCAGAGATGTGTGAAAGTCGGGTACTCCGTAGTGCTGAAGGATCTGCACATCCATCAAAATGTATCCAAATGTTTATAGCTGTGACCACTTCAAAGTCGGGTTTTCGTTTGCGCGTAAAGCGTAGGAACGCAAACGACGTACTTGTGCCTTGTTGCAACGCCGCAGGATGGCTTCGACAGGAGGAATTGGATCAACCAACTGTTCGATTTTCACACAATTCCGCAGAATCATGGCAGCGTCACTTGATGACGTTGCCATGACGATGCCAGGACAATCAAGAAGCTTAATGTGTTTGTCCAAGTGAACTTCTTGAAGGCACCTAAAGGAAGGAAATACATTAGTTTTCCTTTCAGATATTTTTATCTATGAGTAATGCAGCTTGGTAGATGAGGGATATGCAAAACATCCGATGACATTTTTCTCTTCGAGGAGGGAGAGAACGGGCAAACGAGCATGGCTGATAGCAGTTTCTCTGACGTTAGTATCCATATTGGACAATCAGAACTTTATTTTATTAAAAATCAGTAGGGATGTGACAAAAAATTTCAATAATAATTCATCACACATTTTCTAATACTATATTAAAGTGCATTTAAATAGCTTTCAAATGATGTATAGATTATTCTTCTATGACAAATAATAAGGAAATAATTGAATTTTTAATGTTCGAAATATGAGGGGATTGTCTGCCTGTAATTACACAGTTAAAACAATGAAAATCTGTTCTTTATTACAGTTTAAACCAGGGGTCGGCAACCTTTACGACTCAAAGAGCCATTTGGACCCATTTCCCACAGAAAAGAAAACACTGGGAGCCACAAAATCCTTTTGACATTTAAAATGAAGACAAGTTGAGTGAACGCTGGCGTGTGTGGCAGCCGCTGCTCACCCACAGAAAAACTTATCCTGTGACTGTAAAGTGACCTTGAGAGTTTTGAAAGGTGCTTATAAATTAAATGTATTATTATTATTATAACACTGCATCTTTTCATCATCGTTTTTTACCTTTATATATGCATAAACAAACATAGTGTGTTGCATTTATGAATCAAGGAACTGTTACAGTTTCTGCACGCAACAAAAACATTTTACACTCCGAAAAAAAGACGGGTTGAAGATTACTTTCAAATATAATACTCAATGTCTATTTGAAAAAAAAAAGAATATTTGCAAAACGGCAAATACAATATTTATCACCTGGTTAATGTGATTTCTGCTCATGCACCTCAGCGCACAGCCTCTGCACATCAGGGCTGTATGACGTTACCTTCATCTTCAAACAGGACTGTAAACTGTCGTCTGTCAGGCGTGGGCGATGTGTATTTTTAAGGCGAACGAATCTGCCCACGTATCATTAAACTTTCTGTTTTCTTCAGACACTTTTCTTTTCTTAGATTTATCCATAGTTGGCCGACCTGGGGGTCGAAAATTTCAAGAAATCGTGCGCAATTTGGCGGTTGTGACCGGATATACGTCCACTGTCGATGGTTGTGACGTATATTATGAGCGACAAAAAAAATTGAATATGTTTTATTTTGTATTATTTATAATCACCATAATCTTCAAAATTTAAATTAATAGAATTAAATAAAATAGATACAAAAAATAATTAATTAATTAAATAGAATTAAATTTTAAAAACGAACGAACAAAAATAATATACATTGAATTAAATACTCATTATTTATTTTCTAAATCCGCAGGGAACCGCAGCAGGAGGGTGAAAGAGCCACATGCGGCTCCGGAGCCGCGCGTTGCCGATGCCTGGTTTAAACTATCATTACTTTCTTTATTTTTGGCAGATCTTAATGAGTAAGGTACCATTGGAAAGCTTTTGAAATTCTAAACAAGGACAGAAAACACAAGAAAAGATTCAAACTATAAATGAGCAAATATCAACGATCGAATGCAGGCAGATTTTCCTCAGAAATCAAAATTGGCTGTCACTGAATACTAGGAAAGAAAATTGCCAGCTGTAGAAATATACATGCTAATGCTTCTTTTTGCTTAAAACTTGGCAGTTATGGAGAAAAATATATATTCTACCACTTCTATGAGTTATAAAAATACAACTTAATGACATTTATAAACTGTAGTTTTAGCAAAAAGACGTACCTAAACGTACCTAAAACAAGTTGTTTTACTTTATTTTAATCAGATGGACATTTTAAAGCAAAAATGCAATTTTTTTTTTGGACAGAAACAATCACAGTGGAATATAGATCACTGTAGCGTACCTAAAACAAGTTGTTTTACTTTATTTTAATCAGGGGGGGGGGGGGGGGGGGGTATCAAACAACATTTTTTTTTCCCCAGGCAAGACTTTGACTTTCTTGATTGTGAGAGAGTATTTTTGGATTGGAGCTAGCTAGCTAATAATGCAAATTTCCCCTTTGTGGGACTAATCTATATAATAACAATATAGCTAGCTATTAGATAACTAGCTATTAGCCATCTATCTAGCTGGATGTTAGCTATACAGCTAGCTTCCCAGCTATTTGAGTCAGGAAACATATTAGCTAGCTATCGATTAGCTATCTATTAGCCAGCTAGCTAGCTTTCATTCTTTTTGAGTTATCTCTGGCTTGAGTGAACGTTGGCGCGGGTTGCTGCCGCGGGTTGCTGCCGCTGCTCACCCACAGAAAAAAAATGATCCTGTGACTGTAAAGTGACCTTGAGTTTTGAAAGGCGCTAATAAATGAATTATGATTATTTACTCTTGATACTAATAACTAAAGTCATCAAGTTGAAATTATCATAAAGTACACGTCAATCAATCATTGATGGGAATTCTTACTTGGTGACACCAGGAGTTGCTCCAACGTTGCACGCTCTGGCACGTTTTAAACTGTTGATCAAACTGCTCTTTCCCACATTTGGAAAACCTGAAAAACACAGGTCGAGTAGTCAAAATATATTAAAAAACAGGCCGCCTTCATTTTGGAAAAATGAACGTTGCTTTACCTACGACACCCACAGTGATGGCTGTCTTGATGTCAAGGTTACGGCAGTAGTTAGCAAGTAGCTTCATCAAGCAATCTGCACCAAGGCAAACACTGCTGCTGAGGAGCTCGGTGGGGGCTTGAGTCACTGATATGTTACTGCGTTTCTGTCAAAGGGCAAAACGAGTGACACAATGCAATTCTCCATCCGTCCATCCATCTTTTGCTCTCTCGACCTCTCTAAATCTATCTCTCTCTCCGTTGTCCAGCCATCCATCAATGTTTTGCTCTTTCTCTGTCTCTCTATATCTATCTCTCTGTCTATCCATCCATCTTTTGCTCTCTTTCTCTCTATCTGTCTCTGTCGATTGATCCTTCCATCTTTTGCTCTCTATCTAGCCAAATCTCTATCTAGCCATGCATCTCGCTATCCATCCATCCATCCATCCATCTATCTAGTCATCTATCCATCCATCCACCCATTTGAATTAATTTACCAATCAGTGGTCAAAATGTAGGATAGACTTGTGGGGTGGGTGTCTAATCATAATAAGGTTTTTTTTCTTTCATATTTTTGAATTCCCTTTTATGGATAATGTGGCTCATGCAAATTGGAGCAATGGAATCACCTGTTGTGATTTACAATTCATTCTGATTCAACAACATATGGACAGTGGTCTGAATAAAATGGGCATGTATTAAATGTATTATTATTAGCTAGCTAGCTTACTATCTATTTGAGTTACTTCCGGGTTGAGTGAAGGCTGGCGCGTGTGGCTGCCGCTGCTCACCCACAGGAAAACTTATCCTGTGACTGTAAAGTGACCTTGAGTTTTGAAAGGCGCTTAGAAATGAAATGTATTAAAACAAACATGTGAATCAAACCTCTGAAGATGGAGGACACTGATTCGCTGTGGCTACCCCTTGAATGGAAAAGCCGAAAGGAAAAGAAGATTGGTGTCATGAACAAGAGGGTGATTTTGGATTTATAGTTGCACATGATTTGATAAAACTTGATTTCCTAATTGCAGAAGCCGCAATTTTATAATTTTATCCCAGAGCACGTGGGGGCGGATCTTTAATTTTAAACCTCATGTGCCGTAGTGTTTGAGTGGATAAGCGCGTGTGTGTGCGGTCTTCTTTATTTTGTCTGTGTATGGTTTGAACAAAATATTGTTTCAAAATAAAAAAGAAATAGTACCAAGTTTTTGGATTGCTGTTGAGTAGACGCCTTGAAAGCAACTGTTGGAAACTCATTTCTGAGATATTTGATCCACTTCTCCACAATTTCCTTTGACACTAAATCTAGAAATGGAATAAAACGTCAGACAAGTGCAAGCAAGCTATTCCCCCAAGCATTTTAAACATCTGAGAGGAGAACATTGTCAAAATGGACAGAGTGAAACCTACCAATTTTATTGAGCACCAACACAAGCTTTTTGTTTGCTCCACTTTGAATGACTGCCTGCTCAACCTGAGGACATCTGCACCCCAGTGGGTCACGTGCATCCAAAACCTCCAAGATCACATCTGCAGCCTCCACTACCTTCAAGGACAGGAATTAACATGTTTTCATGAGTGAATCAGTCCAGCAATTTACACCCGATACTATAATCAAAGCTCCGGATTGGGCTTCCCAGTAGTGTACATAGCATGATAGATGCAGAATGGAGAAGGACCTTTTTAAATTCTCTGTAATATGCTTTTCTTGAGCTCTCATTCTCAAAGTGCACATGTTTTTCCAAACTCTGCATCTCTGTTTCCTGTGAACATACAAGCAGGGCCATCAACAGTTACAGTATGTCCAGTCCTGAGCAATGATGCTAAATTGCGGTGCGACTCCACGAAACGGCAATGTATTCACCCTCCGCTCAAACTCTCTCTGTCTCTGTAGAATGTCATTTTGAAAACTTTGCAAATTCCTCCTCTTGACCAGCTGTTGTTCTCTGGAGATCTTCTGCCTTTCTTGGAGTTCTTGGAGCTTAGTCAGGTGAACAAAAAGTTATAACAGGGTTCTGTATCTATCTAAAACATATCACTTTAACTTCATATTCGAGTGAAGGCGAAAGAGGTACCCTTTGCTTTCGAATTTCTTCTTGTTTTCGTTCCTTGCCTTGTTGCACAGATGACTGCTCCTTAAAACATGTGCCAGTCGAGGCATCACTATTTTTCCCATCTTTATTCTGTGTACAGGGAACATACCCAAGATGTGTTAAGCTTTTTCAAAGTAAGTTTCGGGTACCGAAATTCAGTTTCATTGCTATTTTTAAATGTCGTTTGTTCGCGACTCGGACAACATTTGACCAAAAAGTGCGAAGAATTGAACACAAATACATACATCGACTCAATTTTCTAGTTTGTTTTGGATTGACTGAAAATAATGGGTAGTACCAAAGCGCCAACACTAAAAAGGTAACGACGATACAGTAAATATCAAGAAAATACGCACCTTGCGTTTCCCCAAAAAGGCAAGGCGTTTAGCTCGTTTTTGCTCTGTAAAATATAAATAAGAAATATGTCACCACATATACTGTACTTGAAATCGTTTCGAGTTGTTAATTTTAAGAGCCAAAATTCCAGGCCAAAATGCTACGCACTTGATTTAGACATATCTCCAACCACACCACGTTCACGTGGGGCAGTCACCGATGTGGGCATGCGCAATAGTCCTTGCGTGACTTCCGGAATTTCAGAATAAAACAGAACGAGAATTACAAATACAGTACTGTACATATAATAATAATAATAATAATAATAATAATAATAATAATAATAATAATAATAATAATAATAAACTGCAAATTTCCACGTTGTGTGTCTATTAAAGGCCTTCTGATTCTGATGATTATAATACATTTCGATTATAAGTGCCTTTCAAAACTCTCAAGGACACTTTATAGTCAGAGCATAGGTTTTTCTGCTGGTGAACAGCGGCAGCCAGACACTCCAGCGTTCACTCAACCTGGAAGTAACACACACTCATCACCACTGTTATGGGCATTTGGGAGATGATATAACACAGGGGTGTCAAACTCTAATTCACAGAGGGCAAAAAATAAAAAAAAGAACATTGTCGACGGCCAGATCAATTTTTTTATTAATGTGTTAATGTTTTTATAATCTTTAAGATACAGTAAACTATTGTATTAACCATCCTAATATACAGTGAGACCTCCGCTTACGACCACCTTACCTTACGAACTTTTCGGTTTACGAACGTCAAATTTATGAAAATTAAACCTTGAAATACGCACTACCTTTCGCGATACACACCCACCACGGCTGGAGGAATGATCTTCGGATCTGGTGGAGTGATCTTCGGTTCTTCGGCGGAAGCACACGACGAACAGCGCTCCAGCCGGCTCACCTTTCCACAACCCCTCTCTCTGAATTCAAACGTCGATCGCCTCCGAGGAGCTTTTTGAAGATAATTTTACTATTAGGAAATGAATGCAAGATGATCCCCTAATAATCACCGTCGAGGAGAAGAAGGAGATCATTGAGAAACACGAAAGAGGTTTGCGTTTGTGGCGTCACATGTGCACACCGCGGTTGTCATGTGAATCTCAGTCTGACACATCTCTCACGCTGTGTCACTTCCCTGAGAGTAACTTTCTACGACCATTCTACAAATGAAGAGCCGTCCACAATTTCTACCATCCTTCGCCTAAAAGCTTTACACAAAGGTGTTATTTAGTCGATGCTTTCACGTGACTAATGACACCGAACTTGTCACGTGCGAGTTGACAGCTGGGGTGGGGCCGCCGCTCACGACCTCCGCCAGCTAAAGAAGACACTTCAATTTCATTTCATTTCAATGAGTGTGTGTCGCTGTGTCTTGTGATGGCCAGTCCAAGAGTTTGCTTTTCCTGAGGTGATTGTTAGCCGCGATCGCATAAATTTGGTGCTTTCCGGGATCGCGACTGTGCTGGATGGATAGCCCCCCCACCTTCTTTTGTCGCGTTTTATTCCGCGTCCGTGGAATCATCGGACTCGCTCCTTTTGTTGTAATAAAATCTCTGCCAGCACCGACGGGACTCGAAGTGGATGCAGATGACATCGAGGAGCTTGTTGCTGACCATAATGAGGTCCTCAACACAGAAGATTTGATTTGCCTTCAAGAGGACAAGCAGAAGAAGGCCATTCGGGAGTTGATGTGCAGGCTTTTATTGAACGGTTTCATCCAGAAAAGGCTATTAGAATCATCAACATAATGAATGATAATGTGATGCCTCAGTTTCGTAAGATATTACAAGTCAGAAAGCAACAAGTGTCAATTAAGAGCCATTTCATTACAATACAATAGCATATTTATTATACATTGAATAAGGTATGTTGCGTGTAGTTTTAAAGGACAACCAACGTCACTTTTTTTGTTTTTTAACTGACACCAGAAAAACGTTTTATAGCATCTAAAATACCCAAAACATGCAGTATGATATTTTTAGTCAAATGCAAAACACCAATAAAAATGACTTAAAGTGTCCAAAATCTGCAAAAAATTGAGCTGTGAATTGGGCATTTTCAGAAAGTCTCGCCCCTCCTTTCGTGACGTCATGCCAAGACGTCTTGCATTGCTTGTGAATCAAAACAATGGCTTCAGATTCGGAGAATATGCTTTCTTGTTGCACATCCAGTTATGAATATGATTCAAATAGTCCTGATGAGCAAAGCATACATGTTTGCAATCGATTAAATAATTTATTTGGGCCATTTTGAGGCAAACGGGCGGGGGGGAATGTCTCACCCAAGAAGAGGCAGAAAAATGGTGACCAGCTTCGGTGAGGAATGAATCAGCTCGTTTCCACAGGCTGATACATTCTTTCCATGGAGTTTGCCTCCCTCTGCTGGCGGCTTTTGGGTGTAAGACAGTTTTAAAAAAACAGTACAGCAAAATACATTGACGTGATGGAAAAACGCTACAATGCGTCTTTTTTACGGTGAGGAGGCGGTCCTTTTCTGACGTCACGTCCGAACTCGTCACCAACTCAAAAACAAGACTTCCTGAATGTTCAGTGCGAGTCTTAAAACGTAACATATAGCTATATGCGGTGGAATCTTATTAAAATACGCCCAGTAGAAGTCATTTAAAGCCATTTTACAAATTATGGACACAACTTGTCTGGAGACGTCGGTTGTCCTTTAAGGCTTATTTAGTTGAAAATTATATTTTATGGAGACCTGGGAACCTATTATTCACATTTTAATGGTTTCCTATGGGATTTTTTTGGGGGGATACACACTTTTCGCCTTACACACTCTGTCTGGGAACCAATTAAGTTCGTAAGTCAAGGTCTCACTGTATTACAATAATTTTTTTGATTAAATACTGAAACCAGAACCGGTTTAAGAAAATAATAAAAACAAAAATTGAAACATATATCAGGCTTCTATTGCTTTAATTTCATTCATTATAATTGTAACCTAAAAATATTTTCATCACAGACCATCAATGCCAACACCTAAAAATATCTCTTTCAACTTTCAACAGACCATGCCATCAGTAAATAAAATACTATTTATCCAGTGTAGTTTTTTTTCACTGTTCATTTACTCTGATGATGCACAGGGGTCCAAGCCACGTTCTTGGCATCGCTTTTTACATGCAAGTGCATCCATTTCATGTCAGGGTCAGGGTCTGCGCAGAGGAAATCCTCAGGACTGAATGAAGGTGTTCATCAGTGAGACAACGCCTATGTGGTGTTTTGTTCATCTTCATTATCGAAAACAGTTGCTCGAGCAGATATGTGCTCCCGAACATCGAGAGCATTTGCGCAGCTTGGGCAGGGTTGCGACAGCGTGTCAGGGAGGTAAGGTGGAAATTGGGCAGCACCGACAGTCATATTTTGACTTGAGCGTGTCATGACACTGCAGCTCAATAAGCTCCATTTAGAGATGGCTAGGTGTGTTATTCACATCAACGCAAATGGGTTGCTAAAACGTTCAAATCTGAATTTTTGGGCTTCAAAGTCGGCAAATCGTCAGGCATTAAATGCCAACACTTGGAGCCCCAACTATCGCCAATCTTCTTCTTTTCCTTTCGGCCTTTTCCCTTCAAGGGGTCGCCACAGCGAATCAGTAACCTCCATCTTCAGAGGTTTGATTCGCATGTTTGTTTTGGCCAAGCTTTTACGTCGGATGCCCTTGCTCAACACAACCCTCTGTATTTATCCGGGCTTGGGTCCGGCACAAGAAGACTTATGTCCCCTTTTGGCTACAGAACAAGCAAATCGCTCAGTAAAAGGCCCCCAAACACAAAATGGTCATCGGCACAGCAACAATCAAAAAAGTAAAACTATACTCACCGTTTGCTGACAATGCTCTGGTCTTACCGTGAAATGTGCATATTAGCATGTCATTGACGTTGCTAATATTAGCATGTCAA